>NC_092002.1:305000-400000 GCF_044704955.1 Pristiophorus japonicus
CATCCCCCTCAACAGCACTCAAAGCAGTGTATCTGTATTGCAGGGGGATGACCGCAGGGGACTCCTGCACTACCTTCCTTGCACTGCTCTTCCTGTTGGTCTTCCATTCCCTAGCTGGCTGTGGATCCTTCTCCTGCGGTAAGACCAACTTGCTACATGTGCTACTCACGTCGTTCTCAGCGTCGTGGATGCTCCAGAGTGAATCCACCCTCAGCTCCAATTCCGCAACGTGGTCAGTCAGGAGCTGAAGGCGGATACACTTCCCGCACACGTAGTCGTCAGGGACACCGGAAGTGTCCCTGAGTTCCCACATGGTACAGGAGGAGCATATCACGTGATCGAGCTCTCCTGCCATGACTTAATCCTTAGATACCCTTAAATTGGCAACAACAATGTTAAAAGTTACTGACAGATATAAAAAAGAAAAAGAAAAGCTACTCACCAATCACCAGCCAATCACTTACCCCCTTGGCTGTGACATCACCTTTCTGTTTCTTTCTATTTCTTTTTTGCCCTCTCCCTGTAGCTGCACAAGTACGCCTTTTGTAGGCCTCTCGCTGACCCCAGACTCACGTCTCTCCACGCACCTCCCGACACCTCTCGCGGCCTTTTGTAGGCCTCTCGCTGACCCCAGACTCACGTCTCTCCACGCACCTCCCGACGCCTCTTGCAGCCTTTTGTAGGCCTCTCGCCGACCCCAGACTCACGTCTCTCCACGCACCTCCCGACGCCTCTTGCAGCCTTTTGTAGGCCTCTCGCTGACCCCAGACTCACGTCTCTCCACGCACCTCCCGACACCTCTCGCGGCCTTTTGTAGGCCTCTCGCTGACCCCGGACTCACGTCTCTCCACGCACCTCCCGACACCTCTCGCGGCCTTTTGTAGGCCTCTCGCTGACCCCGGACTCACGTCTCTCCACGCACCACCCGACACCTCTCGCGGCCTTTTGTAGGCCTCTCGCTGACCCCGGACTCACGTCTCTCCACGCACCTCCCGACACCTCTTGCAGCCTTTTGTAGGTCTCTCACTGACCCCGGACTCACGTCTCTCCACGCACCTCCTGACGCCTCTCGCGGCCTTTTGTAGGCCTCTCGCTGACCCCGGACTCACGTCTCTCCACGCACCTCCTGACGCCTCTCGCGGCCTTTTGTAGGCCTCTCGCTGACCCTGGACTCACGTCTCTCCACGCACCTCCCGACGCCTCTCGCGGCCTTTTGTAGGCCTCTCGCTGACCCCGGACTCACGTCTCTCCACGCACCTCCCGACACCTCTTGCAGCCTTTTGTAGGCCTCTCGCTGACCCTGGACTCACGTCTCTCCACGCACCTCCTGACGCCTCTCGCGGCCTTTTGTAGGCCTCTCGCTCACCCCGGACTGTAAAATGTACTTGTTCCACTACTGCTGAACCCAAGAACAGTGATGTATGTAATCCTTTCCTTTATTACCTGTACATGTACGCCAATGCAGATGTCGAGCCACACACATGGTCCATGAATTGTGGGGGGGGGGTGGGGAATGGATGTATGTAGCCATGGACACACATGGATCACATTATTTACTGAATCAGCTTCCAGCACCTTCTTAGAGCGGTCCAGATCCTGACAACTCAGTGCAAAATTTTCTCCTCATCTCCATTCGAGATCTTTTGGCAATGATTTTAAATCTATGACCTCTGGCTATTGACACCAGAGGGAATAATTTATCTCTACTCTACCAAAAGTAACAAACCTGAGGACTGGGAGAAATTTAGAATTCAACAGAGGAGGAGTAAGGGTTTAATTAAGAGGGGGAAATGAGAGGAATCTTGCAGGGAACATAAAAATGGACTGCAAAAGCTTCTATAAATATGTGAAGAGAAAAAGATTAGTGAGGACAAATATAGGTCCCTTGCAGTCGGATTCAGGTGAATTTATAATGGGGATCAAAGAAATGGCAGACCAATTGAACAAATACTTCGGTTCTGTCTTCACGAAGGAAGACACAAATAACCTTCCGAATGTACTAGGGGACAGTGGGTCTAGTGAGAAGGAGGAACTGAAGGATATCCTTATTAGGCAGGAAATTGTGTTGGGGAAATTGATGGGATTGAAGACAGATAAATCCCCGGAGCCTGATAGTCTGCATCCCAGAGTACTTAAGGAAGTGGCCCTAGAAATAGTGGATGCATTGGTGATCATTTTCCAACACTCTATCAGCTCTGGATCAGTCCCTATGGACTGGAGAGTAGCTAATGTAACACCACTTTTTAAAAAAGGAGGGAGCGAGAAAACGGGCCTTCAATCCCATTGGTTTAGTTCTACTCCAGGGGGGAGCTTGTTGAGAGTGAGATGGAGCATTGCAGCGAGGAAGATCGAGAAGAGGGTTGGCGCGATGATGCAGCCCTGCTTGACCCCGGTCCGGATGTGGATTGGGTCTGTGGTGGATCCGTTGGTCAGGATCATGGCCTTCATGTCGTCATGGAGCAGATGGAGGATGGCGACAAACTTTTGGGGGCAGCCAAAACAGAGGAGAATGCTCCATAGTCCCTCGTGGTTAACAGTGTCAAAGGCCTGTGTGAGGTCGAAGGCGGCCATGTACAAGGGTTGATGCTGTTCCCTGCATTTCTCTTGCAGTTGTCGCGCCGTGAAGATCATGAACGTTGTGCCCCGTAGTGGACGGAATCCACATTGTGACTCTGGGAGGAGCTCTTCAACCACAGGGAGAAGACGGTTGACGAGGATTCTAGCGATGACTTTCCCAGAGGCCAACAACAGGGAGATTCCTCTGTAGTTACCGGTCGGATTTGTCCCCTTTTTTGAAGATGGTCACGATTACAGCATCTGAGATCTCCCGGCATGCTCTCCTCCTTCCAGATGAGAGAGATGAGGTCATGCATTCGTGCCAACAGTGTTTCTCCGCCATACTTTAGTGCCTCAGCGGGGATTCCATCCGTTCCCGTTGCCTTGTTGTTCTTGAGCTGACGGATGGCCTTTTCTACCTCGTGCAGTGTTGGGGTTTTGCTGAGATGGTGATGGGTAGCATGCTGCGGGATGGAGTCGAGGACACTTGTGTCAAAGGCAGAGTCTCGGTTAAGGAGATCTTCGAAGTGCTCCTTCCAGCGGGCCCTGACTGCCTCAGTGTCCTTGATGAGTGTCTTCACGTTCTTTTCCAGCAGTGGGGTGGGACCTTGGGTGCTTGGGCCTTTGGTGGCCTTGACTGCGGTGAAGAATCCTCGCACTGTCGGCCAGCTGCTGAATCTCCTGTGTTTTCTCCACCCACCATCTATTCTTTAGGTCATGGGTTTTTTGTTGGACCTTGGCCTTCAGCCATCTGTAGAGCTGCTTTGCTGCTCTAGGTTCAGAAATGCTTTGTGTTTGCCATTTATTAGCTCCTGGATCCCCTGGTCGTTCGCGTCAAACCAGTCCTGGTGTTTCCTGGTTGTGACCGAGCATCTCTTCACAGGCACTGGTTATGGTGGCCCGGAGGGCAGACCAGCACTGTGGGCATTCAGTGTCTCGGGGTCATCGAGGGTCGCCAGGTTAGCAGTGAGGCGCTGGCTGTATAGAAACATAGAAAATAGGTGCAGGAGTCGGCCAATCGGCCCTTCGAGCCTGCACCACCATTCAATAAGATCATGGCTGATCATTCACCTCAGTACCGCTTGCCTGCTTTCTCTCCATATCCCTTTAGCCGTAAGGGCCATATCCAACTCCCTCTTGAATATATCGAACAAACTGGCATCAACAACTCTCTGCGGTAGAGAATTCCACAGGGTAACAACTCTCTGAGTGAAGAAGTTTCTCCTCATCTCGGTCCTAAATGGCTTACCCCTTATCCTTAGACTGTGAGCCCTGGTTCTGGACTCCCCCAACATCGGGAGCATTCTTCCTGCATCTAACCTGTCCAATCCCATTAGAATTTTATGTTTCTATGAGATCCCCTCTCATCCTTCTAAACTCCAGTGTATAAAGGCCCAGTCGATCCAGTCTCTCCTCATATGTCAGTCCTGCCATCCCGGGAATCAGTCTGGTGAACCTTCGCTGCACTTCCTCAATAGCAAGAACGTCCTTCCTCAGATTAGAAGACCAAAACTGAATACAATATTCCAGGTGTGGCCTCACCAAGGCCCTGTACAACTGCAGTAAGACCTCCCTGCTCCTATACTCAAATCCTCTCACTAGTAAGGCCAACATACCATTTGCCTTCTTCACCGCCTGCTGAACCTGCATGCCAACGTTCAATGACTGATGAACCATGACACCCAGGTCTCATTGCACCTCCCCTTTTCCTAATCTGCCGCCATTCAGATAATATTCTACCTTCATGTTTTTGCCACCAAAGTGGATAACCTCATATTTATCCACATTATACTGCATCTGCCATGCATTTGGCCACTCACCTAACCTGTCCAAGTCACCCTGCAGCCTCATAGCATCCTCCTCACAGCTCACACCGCCACCCAGCTTAGTGTCATTTGCAAACTTGGAGTTATTACTCTCAATTCCTTCATCTAAATTATTAATGTATATTGTAAATAGCTGGGGTCCCAGCACTGAGCCCTGCAACACCCCACTAGTCACTGCCTGCCATTCTGAAAAGGACCCGTTTATTCCCACTCTTTGCTTCCTATCTGTCCACCATAGAAACATAGAAAATAGGTGCAGGAGTAGGCCATTCGGCCCTTCTAGCCTGCACCGCCATTCAATGAGTTCATGGCTGAACATGCAACTTCAGTACCCCATTCCTGCTTTCTCGCCATACCCCTTGATTCCCCCTAGTAGTAAGGACTACATCTAACTCCCTTTTGAATATATTTAGTGAATTGGCCTCAACAACTTTCTGTGGTAGAGAATTCCACAGGTTCACCACTCTCTGGGTGAAGAAGTTTCTTCTCATCTCGGTCCTAAATGGCTTACCCCTTATCCTTAGACTGTGACCCCTGGTTCTGTACTTCCCCAACATTGGGAACATTCTTCCTGCATCTAACCTGTCTAAACCCGTCAGAATTTTAAACGTTTCTATGAGGTCCCCTCTCATTCTTCTGAACTCCAGTGAATACAAGCCCAGTTGATCCAGTCTTTCTTGATAGGTCAGTCCCACCATCCCGGCAATACATTACCCCCAATACCATGTGCTTTAATTTTGCACACTAATCTCTTGTGTAGGACCTTGTCAAAAGCCTTTTGAAAGTCAAAATACACCACATCCACTGGTTCTCCCTTATTTCACTCTACTAGTTACATCCTCAAAAAATTCTAGAAGATTTGTCAAGCATGATTTCCCTTTCATAAATCCATGCTGACTTGGACCGATACTGTCACTGCTTTCCAAATGTGCTGCTATTTCATCTTTAATAATTGATTCCAGCATTTTCCGCACTACTCATGTCAGGCTAACCGGTCTATAATTTCCTGTTTTCTCTCTCCCTCTCTTTAAAAAGTGGGGTTACATTAGCTACCCTCCAATCCATAGGACCTGAACCAGAGTCTATAGAATGTTGGAAAATGACCACCAATGCATCCACTATTTCTAGGGCCTCTTTGTTAAGTACTCTGGGATGCAGACCATCAGGCCCTGGGATTTATCGGCCTTCAATCCCATCAATTTCCCCAACACCATTTCCTGACTAATAAGGATTTCCCTCAGTTCCTCCTTCTTGCTCGACCCTCGGTCCCCTACTATTTTCGGGAGGTTATTTGTGTCTTCCTTACTGAAGACAGAACCAAAGTATTTGTTCAATTGGTCTGCCATTTCCTTGTTCCACAATATGAATTCACCTGATTCTGACTGCAAGGGACCTACATTTGTCTTCACTAATCTTTTTCTCTTCACATATCTATAAAAGCTTTTGCAGTCAGTTTTTATGTTCCCTGCAAGCTTACTCTCATACTCTATTTTCTCCCTCCTACTTAAACTCTTTGTCCTCCTCTGCTGAATTCAAAATTTCTCCCAGTCCTGAGATTTGCTGCTTTTTCTGGCCAATTTATATGCCTCTTCCTTGGATTTAACACCATCTCTAATTTCCTTGTTAGCTATGGTTGAGCCATCTTCCCCATTTTATTTTTACGCCAGACAGGGATGTACAATTGTTATGGTTCATCCATGTGATCTTTAAATGTCTGCCATTGCCTATCTACCGTCAACCCTTTAAGTATCATTCGCCAGCCTATCCTAGCCAATTCACGTCTCATACAATCAAAGTTACCTTTCTTTATGTTCAGGACCCTAGTGTCTGAATTAACTGTGTCACTCTCCATCTTAATGAAGAATTCTATCATATTATGATCACTTTTCCCCAAGTGGCCTCACGCGACAAGGTTGCTAATTAATCCTCTCTCATTACACAAGACCCAGTCTAGGATGGCCTGCTCTCTAGTTGGTTCCTCAACATATTGGTTTAGAAAACCATTCCTTATACACTCCAGGAAATTCTCCTCCACAGTATTGCTACCAGTTTGGTTAGCCCAATCAATATGTAGATTAAAGTCACCCATGATAACTGCTGTACCTTTATTGCACACATCCCTAATTTCCTGTTTGATGCTGTCCCCAACCTCACTACTACTGTTTGGTGGTCTTTACGCAACTCCCACAAGCATTTTCTGCTCTTTGGTATTCCGCAGCTCCACCCATACCAATTCCACATCATCAAAGCTAATGTCCTTCCTTACTATTGTGTTAATCTCCTCTTTAACCAGTAACGCTACCCCACCTCCTTTTCCCTTCTGTCTATCCTTCCTGAATATTGAATACCCCTGTGATGCCTTGTACTTGTCCCTCTGATGGAACAAGGTGTTCGTGATAACAAGGTCATGTTCTCGGCATTTTGTCAGGAGCAGGGTACTGCTGGAGTTGGTGTTCCCTACCCGCTCTGATGATCACGCCACCCCAGAGGTCTGTGTCCTTACCACCTCTGGTGTTGAAGTCACAGAGGACGATCAGTTTGTCGTTGGTTGGGACTCGGGACTCGGGATTGTTCGAGGCTGGAGTAGAATTTCTCTTTGGTCTCATCTGTTGCGTTGAGTGTTGGAGCGTACGCGCTGATGACTGTGGTGCACTGATTCCGGGCTAGGGTGAGCCGGAGAGTCATGAGACATTGGCTAATCCTGCAGGGAGAGTCTCTGAGATGCCAGCTCATTCTTGATGGTGAAGCCAATTCCATGGAGGTGACGTGCTTCTGGTTTGCCTTTCCAGAAGATGTAACCACCACCTTGCACTTTGAGCTGGTCTTCCCCCACCTGCCGGGTCTCACTTAGGGCGACGATGTCAACATCAAACACCAATGTTAGGCTGACTGGCCAGCAGTATCCTGGTTTAACCCTCTCCCCTTTCTTGAACAGTGTAACATTAGCAACCCTCCAGTGCTCCAGCACTACTGCTGCATCCAATGACCAATGCCAGTGCTATTTCTACCTTTGCTTCTTTCAGCAACCTGGGATGCATTCCATCCAGACCCGGTGCCTTACCAACTTTCAGTAATGTCTTCTCTATTACTATCCTGTCCATAACTTTCCTCTCCTCTTTTAGTGTAACCTTCACATCTTCCGCTTCCTTTGTGAAGATAGATGCAAAGTATTAATTTGATACTTTAGCCGTGTCCTCGACATGAAGATTTCCCTTTGGGTCCTTAAGAAGCCCACCTTTTCCCCAGCTAACCGCTTATACTTTACATATTTGTAAAATATTTTAGGGTTCAATTTAAAGTTGCCTGATAATCTTTTCTTGTAACCTCTCTTTGCCTCCTGTATTAACTTTTTCAACTCCCTCCTGTACTTTCCATAATCTGGAAATAATCTGTTAACAATCATCGTCTCAGCCTCTTGAAGCACCAGAAAGCTGGTGGCACCCACACGATCCACAAAAGCAGCACCTTCAGGGGTTTGAAACCCGACGCAAGCCATCTGGTCCAGCTCAATCCATCCAACTCGAGAAGCAGGTCGTTTCCCGTGAAAACATCAGTTGCCTCTCAAATGATAGAAGCAGAAGCTTACAACCCAGAAAGAATCCATTCGGCCCATTTCTGTTGCAGCTCGTGGTGAGATTCTGCCCTGCTCTCGCCCCCGTCCCCACCTGATCACTTTGTGAAGACATTTTGAAATTTAGGCAAAGTAATGACAAGGGAGGTGGGTGAAGCACAATCAAATGAACTGATGCAGTGACAGAGTGTTAATACTCCTAACCAGAGTAAGAGTCGGAGAAAGCATAGTCACCAGGGCAGATTGATCGAGGAGCGTATTGGCTCCCCTCCACTCCCCAGGAAACTTAAATAAAAAATCATAAACCAGCTGGAAACTTTCCACTGAGCGGTCAGCTCATAAATTTTCTTATTTATTTAATCTTTTAGCAACAAATTGAAAACAGGAAGTACAGACGGAGCAGGAGATCTCTCATTCAAAAGGTCATCACCGAACCACAGGAAAACTTGTGCTTGGCCTAAAACCCGCAGCACTTGTTCAAAGTTCAACACCACCATCCTCCCTTGTGACATGTTGAACACCGCCACCTCCAAGTTCCCTTCAAGCCACACACCATCCTGACTGGGACTACATCACAGTTGTTCCTTCATCATCCATAGCAGCATCACGGAATTTCCTACCTAACATAGTCATGGGAACACCATCTCTATAAGGGAGCAAGTGAAAGGCCCATAACCAGCTTCTCATGGCAACAGGAGGTCATTGGTGGCTCAGTGGGCAGCACTCTCACCTCCGAGTCAGAAGGTCATGGCTTCAGGTCTCACTCCAGAGACTTGAGCACATAATTTAGGCTGACCTTTCAGTGCAGTACTGAGGGAGTGCTGCACTGTCGGAGGTGCCGTCTTTCAGATAAGACGTTAAAACCAAACCCATTTCATCTTTAGGGAAGGACAAGACCTAGCTCAACTGCAATGCCCACCATGGTGGAATAGTCTGTCAACATTCACTAACCAGGTGCTAGGCTGCACCCGTGGAACCCATATCCCAGGAGGCAATGCCAGTAAGTTGCCCATTTGAACAGCCAAAGTGTTCGGTCCTTGCAATCAATGGAGTCCACTCAGCCTTGTTCAATCCGTCCCTCTCTCAGGTGGTCCCATCTCGAGAGGAACCTCAGCACCTGGATAAGGTGAGGGATGGTGGAGGGGGGCAGGAGAAGGGAGAGGGGGGGGATGGTGGTGGAGGGGAGAGGGGGGATGGTGGAGGAGGGGAGAGGGGGGGGATGGTGGAGGAGGGGAGAGGGGGGGATGGGGGAGGAGGGGAGAGGGGGGGATGGGGGAGGAGGGGGGATGGTGGAGGAGGGGAGAGGGGGGGATGGTGGAGGAGGGAAGAAGGGGGGATGGTGGAGGAGGGATGAGGGGGGATGGTGGAGGAGGGGAGAGGGGGGATGGTGGAGGAGGGGAGAGGGGGAGATGGTGGAGGAGGGGAGACGGGGGGATGGTGGAGCAGGGGAGAGGGGGGATGGTGGAGCAGGGGAGAGGGGGGATGGTGGAGCAGGGGAGAGGGGGGGATGGTGGAGTTTGGAGGAGGGGGAGGAGAGGAGGAGTGGAGGGGTGGAGGAGGAGGATTTTAACATATTGAAGGAAGAGCCAAGGGGAGGTGAGGGGAATGTTTTTATGCGGTGAGTTTGTGAGACCTGGAGTGAGCTGCTTGAAAGGGTGATGGCAGCAGGTGCAGTAATAACTTTCACAAGGGAACTGGATCAATATTTGAAGGGGCAGGAATGTGCAGGACCCTGGGGAAGGAGCAGGGGACTGGGGGCTGGGCCGATTGGGTCTGCTGCTATGCTCTATCATTCTGTGATTGTATGAATTTAGATAAATTTACATTTTGTTGAAGAGAATTGTAAAGAACCTGAAAGGTTTATTCAGTAGCTGATTTATAATCTGGCCGCACTGTTCCTGGTCACAGCATCGTCAACACAAACCAACTGAGCAGATCATTCAATTGATGATGATATTAATCCCTGGATTAGAGTAGTTCACCTTGGCACAGACGGTCAGCTAGCCAGTGATGTCCAGCGTGGCTGTGCGAAGTCTGGATCTCTACGCTCCTCTAATTCTGCCCTCCTGAGCATCCCTGATTATAATCACCAACCATCAGTGGCCGTGCCTTCTGTTGCCTGTGCCCCAAGCTCTGGAACTTCCTCCCTAAATCTCTCCGCCTCTCTACCTCTCTTTCCTCCTTCAAGACGCTCCTTAAAACCGACCTCTGACCAAGCTTTTGGTCAACTGCGCTAATTTCTACTTATGAGGCTCAGTGTCAATATTTTTTGTCTCAGAACACTCCTGTGAAGCGCCTTGGGACGTTTCACTACGTTAAAGGCGCTATATAAATTCAAGTTGTTGTTGAGTCTTTCTAACACATTCTGAGTCAGAAATGACCCAGAGACGATTCTACAGGCAAACATAAACATAAGCTGTGGAGAACCACAATCTGTGGATGTAGGACAATATGACATGCCCATCAGAGTCAAACATCCTGCTCTAAACAGACAGCAGTGGATGATTTACATTTAAATAGCGCCTTTCACCACCACAGGACATCTCAAAGCACTTTACAGCCAATGAAGTACCTTTGGAGTGTAGGCACTGTTGTAATAGAAACATAGAAAGTTACAGCGCAGAAGGAGGCCATTTCGGCCCAATGTGTCCGTGCTGGCCGACAAAGAGCCACACGACCCTCGGTCAGCAGCCCTGAAGGTTACATATAAACCTATGAACAAGGACGGAAAGGCAAAGAGCACCCAGCCCAACCAGTCCGCCTCACACAACTGCGACACCCCTTACACTGAAACATTCTACACTCCACCCCAACCAGAGCCATGTGATCTCCTGGGAGAGGCAAAAACCAGATAAAAACCCAGGTCGATTTAGGGAGAAAAAAATCTGGGAAAATTCCTCTCCGAACCATCCAGGCGATCGACACTAGTCCTTGGAGATCACCCTGGCCGTATTAGATTCCCTGCAGTACTTATCTGTGCCGGCCAACAAAAGGTCATCCAGTCTAACCCCAATTACCAGCTCTAGAGGTCCGTAACCCTGCAGGTCACCAGGGAGAACTCCCCTGCTCTTCTTTGAAATAGTGTCATGGAATCTTTTATGTCCACCTGAGAGAGCAGACGGGACTTCAGTTTAACGTCTCATCTGAAAGACGGCACATCCGACAGTGCAGCACTCCCTCAGTACTGCCCCTCCGACAGTGCGGCACTCCCTCAGTACTGCCCCTCCGACAGTGCGGCACTCCCTCAGTACTGCCCCTCCGACAGTGCGGCACTCCCTCAGTACTGCCCCTCCGACAGTGCGGCACTCCCTCAGTACCGCCCCTCCGACAGTGCGGCGCTCCCTCAGTACCGCCCCTCCAACAGTGCGGCGCTCCCTCAGTACCGCCCTTCCGACAGTGCGGCGCTCCCTCAGTACCGCCCCTCCGACAGTGCGGCGCTCCCTCAGTACTGCCCCTCCGACAGTGCGGCTCTCCCTCAGTACCGCCCCACCGACAGTGCGGCGCTCCCTCAGTACTGCCCCTCCGACAGTGCGGCGCTCCGTCAGTACTGCCCCTCCGACAGTGCGGCGCTCCTTCAGTACTGCCCCTCAGACAGTGCAGCACTCCCTCAGCACTACACTGCAGTATCAGCCTATATTTGTGTGCTCAGATCCCTGGAATAGGTTGCCTCATGGGCCATTAGGAGATTAACAAACAAAACAGCTCTAGGGCACAGAGGCTAATCCCCGCTCCCCCATCATCCCCCACTCTCTTCATCATCCCCGCGAGAACACCGCACAGACCAGCGATCCAAACTGAAACCTGTCTGTAAAGCACAGTTCCAGAGAAAAGAATTATCGAGATGACTTCACAATCGAACGTTTCCAGCGGAGAGCTGGGCTTGGAGCATGACATCACTTGGATTTACCAAATGTGACTAACGATCTAACCACGCCGTACCAGTGGTGTAGGTGCACCTTCCTGTTTACAAATCTTTGTACAGCTTTGAGAAAGACTCGATTCCACAAGATTGTTTCTTTTGCAAATCAAAAACGTTGTATTTCAAGAAGAGTAATTGGGACAAACTCTTCACGAACACCCAACTCTTCTGCAATATTTGGCTTCCTTCGCGTGGGTTGGACACCTGTGGACTTAAATATCGTGAGTCCAGCACAGAGGAGCTGGGTTTCAGCTCAATAACAGAGTGCTGTAATTACAGGCTCCCCTTTCATTCCCACAACCTCGCACTGAAGGTTCGAAACAATGGGTGACTTCTAGAAGGCCACAATTGCAAATCACATTCCCACCAGTTCTCAAGGGCTCTGCTTTGAATAAAGATTCCTGTTGGAAAATGAAACAATTATTGGGCTATGGGCAGAGAGCTACCCCGCACTACCGGACCTCTCTATTATTTTGTGCTAGGGAATAAAAGTCCTGCCATTTCTGACACCCAGTGTCAGCATCAAGAATCGTAACACATGGAATAAAGATTACTCTGCCCTTCCGACTGCTCCAGTGTGACATTTACCATGTGCTTACCGTCTGGTGCCGACCAATGTCCAGTCGGAAGTGGATACATTGTCAATCTCATTCCATTAGGACCCGCACAACCAACAAATAGGAGAATAGGATTCGACCCTGATTCCAGAGGTGAAAGGTCAGTGAAAACCCACTTAGACCACCATCCCCCCTCTCCCCTCCTCCCCATCCCCCTCCTCCCCCATCCCCCCCTTCCACCCTCTCCCCTCCTCCACCCACCCTCTCCCCACCTCTCCTCCATCCTCCTCGCCCCCTCCCCCACCATCCCCCTCTCCCCTTCTCCTCCATTCCCCCTCTCCCCCACCCCCATCCCCCCTCTCCCCTACCACCCCCCCTCTCCCCCTCCCCTCCTCCACAATCCCCCATCACCCTCTCCCCTCCTCCTCCATTTCCCCTCTCCCCCATCCCCCCTCTCCCCTCCTCCACCATCTCCCCTCCCCCATCCCCCCCTCTCCCCTCCTCCACCCTCTCCCCCTCCCCCATCCCCCCTCTCCCCCTCCATTCCCCCTCCTCCACCATCTCCCCTTTCCCCCTCCCCTCCTCCACCATCTCCCCTCCTCCTCCATTCCCCTCGCTCCCTCCTCCACCATCCCCCCTCTTCCCCTCCTCCACCATCCCCCCTCTTCCCCTCCCCTCCTCCACCATCCCCCCTCTCCCCCTCCCCTCCTCCACCATCTCCTCTCTCCCCCTCCCCTCCTCCACCATCTCCCCTCTCCCTCTCCCCCTCCCCTCCACCACCATCTCCTCTCTCCCCCTCCCCTCCTCCACCATCTCCCCTCTCCCCCTTCCCTCCCCACCATCCCCCCTCTCCCCTTCTCTCCTCCACCATCCCCCTCTCCCCCCCCCTCCTCCACCATCTCCTCTCTCCCCCTCCCCTCCTCCACCATCTCCCCTCTCCCTCTCCCCTCCTCCACCATCTCCCCTCTCCCTCTCCCCCTCCCCTCCTCCACCATCTCCCCTCTCCCCCTCCCCTGCTCCACCATCCCCCCTCTCCCCCTCTCCTCCCCTCTCCCTCTCCCCCTCCCCACCATCCCCCCTCTCCCCCTCCCCTCCTCCACCATCCCCCCTCTCTCCCTCCCCTCCTCCACCATCTCCCCTCCTGTTCTTCATGGACCCAGAGAGAGAGTGTTTCAGGGCTATTGTTCCAGAGGCCACACCCTAACCCACTGGGGCTGACTGTAGCCCACTGCCCCTAGTGAGACCAGACCGGGGATCAGATCTATGGGGCTTGGTACCACACCAGCATTGCATTTACTCACTGAGCTGTCAGCAGGTCTCCTCAAAACCACATCCTGAGCAAGCAGCAATAGTAGAGCAAAGCCTTACCGGCCATGCGAAGTGAAAAGGGATTTCCACCCTGCTGGCAATTCCATTGTCGTTTCTTTTATCTGCCAAAGAAAATGAATTGCCTCCTAAAACGGTGCTGGAGCCTGTTCCCAGGATACAAGGACCCCCGGGCAGCACACGCACTTGATACTCCTTGAGGCAGAGGCGAAAGTATGTGTCACACTCGACTGGTATGCAGTGAGAATCGTGATGCTCCCGTCCACCGTCGCAGCACACGGCAGGCTGAAGCTCGCCCTTGAGGTTACGCACCAATTTAATCTCAAGCTCAAAAATACCAGTTGCGCGGGGAACCTGCAAAAGAGAACAACATCAGGAAGGCAACGAGATTTGTCAAATACACAATTGGCCTGGGGTCACAATGTGGAGGTCACGGTCGACAATAACACCACAAGTTAATGGCGGGTGGAAGATGGGAGGCCAGCCAGGAGAGCGGTGGAACAGTGGAGTCTACAGGTAACAAAGGCACGGATGAGGATTCAGCAGCAGATGAGCTGAGGCAGGAGTGGAGTCTGGAGTATAGAGGTGGAAATAGGCAGCCTTGGTGACGGAGCGGATTTGGGGTTAGAAGTTCAGCTCAAGGTCAAATAGGAAGCTTAGTGGCCATGGAGTTGGTGGCTAGAGAACAGAGTTTGTGGCAGGGATGTAGATAATGGTTTTAGTCTTCCAGTACTGGATGTCGGATGAAGAGTGTGACATATCAGAGCCAGCGGGTTGACAGAGATGGTGCTGAGGTGAAGTTGGGTGTCATCAGCTACAAGTGGAACCTGACAGTGTGTTTTTGGATGATGTCACCAAGGGGCAGCATTTAGATGATATTTAGGAGATGGCCAAGGATAGATCCTTGAGGGACTCCAGCAGCAATGGTATGGGAGTGGGAAGAGAAGCCATTGAGATTCACTAGCTGTGACTTGATAGATAAGCATGGAAGCAGGTGAGGGCAGTTCCACCCAGCTGGAAGACGGATGAAAGAGATTACAGGAGGATGGAGTGGTCAACTGTGTCAAAGGCTGCAGACAGGTCGAGAAGGATAAGGAGGGATAGGTTACCACAGTCATATAGGATGTCATTTGTGACTTGGATAAGAATCATTTCAGTGCTGTGGCAGGAACAGAAACCTGATTGGAGGGATTCTAACATGGAGTTGTGGGAAAGATGGGCACGGATTTGGAAGGTGGCAACACGTTCAAGGACTTGAGATAAAACGAAGATTGAAGATGGGGCGGTAGTTTGCAGAGGATAGAGGGGTCAAGGGTGTTTTTTTGAGGAGGGGTGATGACGGTAGATTTGAAGGGGAGGGGGATAGTACCTGTTAACAACATTAGCTAACATGGTAGCCATGAAGAGACGTTGGGTGGTCACCAGTTTGGTCGAAGAGCAGGAGGTGGGGTCATGGACAAGGTGAGCTTGGAGAAGGTATAATGGGAGATAGGAGAGAGACTAGAGAAAGATGTGAGTTCAGGGCTAGGGCAGGGTGAACCTCAGAGGAAGTTTGGTCCAGTGGGGAAGGGAGAGAGGCAGCTGAACCGATGGTTTCAATCAAACATGTCCATGAGCTTCTTGTTTGAGGTGAGGGTGGAGGAGACGGGGGAGAGGGGTTTAAGGTGATGGGTTGCAGTAGAGAAGAGTGGCTGGGGGTTATCTTTGCATTCCAAAATGGTCCTGGAACAGTGAGCAGTTTTGGCAGACGAGAGCAGATCCCGATAATGCTTTATGTGGTCTAGCCAGATCTGCTAATGAATGGTTAAACAAGTTGTCCACCAGGGTAGCAAATTACAACTGCCTATTCCCATCTCTGTCACATCGTCCGACTCCACTCTTGCCTCAGCTTATCCGCTGCTGAAACTCTCATCCATGTCTTTGTTAACTCTAGACTTGACTATTCCAATGCACGCTTGGCTGGCCTCCCACGTTCTAGTCTACATAAACCTGAGGTCAACCAAAACTCTGCTGCCCATGTCCTAATTCATACCAAGTCCCAATCACCCATCACCCCCTGTGCTCGCTGACCTACATTAGCTCCCAGTTAAGCAACATCTTAGTTTTAAAATTCTCTTCCTTATTTTCAAATCCCCTCATAGCCTCACCCCTCCCTATCTCTGTAATCTTCTCCAGCCCCATAACCCTCTGAGCTACCTGTGCTCCTCTAATTCTGCCCTCTTGAACATCCCTGATTTTAATTGCGCAACCATTGGTGACCGTGCCTGGGCCCCACGCTCTGAAACTCCCTCCCATACCTCTCTTTCCTCCTTTAAGACGCTCCTTAAAACCTACCTCTTTGACCAAGCTTTTGGTCACCTGCCCTAATTTCTCCTTATGTAGCTCGGTGTCAAATTTTGTTTTATAATGCTCCTGTGAAGCACCTTGTGACGTTTTACTCCATTAAAGGTGCTATATAAATATAAGTCATTGTTGTTGAGGGGAGGGTATATTTGAGCAGATCGGTAGCTGCAGAATGCCACGGTGAATGGAGGGCCACAGGTGAGACAGCTGGGAATTTGAAAGAAATAAATTTGGAGAGCATTTTTCCAGGGGCGGACACAGAGGAAGTTGTGAGGGGGAAGGAGGATATAAGAAAGTGATCAGAGATGGCCTTATCGGTGATTGACATGATCAGATGACATGTGAGATGGCGAGGTCAAGCCATGAAAATGGGTTGGAGAGTTTATATGGAGGGAGAGGTTATGGGAGGACAGGAGAGAAGTGAACGCCAAGGAAAGAAGGCAGTGAGAGTTCAGATGGAGGTTGAAATCACTGAGGATGAGAAGTCGCTCGGTGCAGAGGCTGAGGGAGGAAAGCAGTGAGGATATCTCAGTGCAAGTCATGGCATAGTACTTGGATGGGTGAGTAGAGAACGAGGATTTTAAAAAGGAGAGACGAGAGTGGTGGAACAAGGTGAGATGCTCAAAGGAAGAGTGGGATAGAGCAAGGTGTGATTTGTTGAGAAGAGCCACTATTGCTGTGTTCAAATATAAACAAGGCTTCTTAATCCACCCTCATGTACTTGGCAGATAGTTTTTTGCCCAAAGTAAAGCTCCTATCAAACACTCCCAGGGCAGGTACAGCACAGGTTAGATTCAGAGTAAAGCTCCCTCTACACTGTCCCATCAAACACTCCCAGGGCAGGTACAGCACGGGTTAGATACAGAGTAAAGCTCCCTCTACACTGTCCCATCAAACACTCCCAGGGCAGGTACAGCACGGGTTAGATTCAGAGTAAAGCTCCCTCTACACTGTCCCATCAAACACTCTCAGGGCAGGTACAGCACGGGTTAGATTCAGAGTAAAGCTCCCTCTACACTGTCCCATCAAACACTCCCAGGGCAGGTACAGCACGGGTTAGATTCAGAGTAAAGCTCCCTCTACACTGTCCAATCAAACACTCCCAGGGCAGGTACAGCACGGGTTAGATACAGAGTAAAGCTCCCTCTACACTGTCCCATCAAACACTCCCAGGGCAGGTACAGCACGGGTTAGATTCAGAGTAAAGCTCCCTCTACACTGTCCCATCAAACACTCTCAGGGCAGGTACAGCACGGGTTAGATTCAGAGTAAAGCTCCCTCTACACTGTCCTATCAAACACTCCCAGGACAGGTACAGCACGGGTTAGATTCAGAGTAAAGCTCCCTCTACACTGTCCCATCAAACACTCCCAGGGCAGGTACAGGGGGTTAGATACAGAGTAAAGCTCCCTCTACACTGTCCCATCAAACACTTCCAGGGCAGGTACAGGGAGTTAGATACAGAGTGAAGCTCCCCTTACACTGTCCCATCAAACACTCCCTGGGCACGTACAGCACGGGTTAGATACAGAGTAAATCTCCCTCTACACTGTCCCATCAAACACTCCCAGGGCAGGTACAGCATGGGGTTAGATACAGAGTTAATCTCCCTCTACACTGTCCCATCAAACACTTGCAGGGCAGGTACAGGGGGTTAGATGCAGAGTAAAGCTCCCTCTACACTGTCCCATCAAACACTCCCAGGGCAGGTACAGGGGGTTAGATACAGAGTAAAGCTCCCTCTACACTGTCCCATCAAACACTTCCAGGGCAGGTACAGGGAGTTAGATACAGAGTAAAGCTCCCCTTACACTGTCCCATCAAACACTCCCTGGGCACGTACAGCACGGGTTAGATACAGAGTAAATCTCCCTCTACACTGTCCCATCAAACACTCCCAGGGCAGGTACAGCATGGGGTTAGATACAGAGTTAATCTCCCTCTACACTGTCCCATCAAACACTCGCAGGGCAGGTATAGGGGGTTAGATGCAGAGTAAAGCTCCCTCTACACTGTCCCATCAAACACTCCCAGGGCAGGTACAGCACGGGTTAGATACAGAGTAAAGCTCTCTCTACACTGTCCCATCAAACACTCCCAGGGCATGTACAGCACGGGTTAGATACAGAGTGACCATTAGCCTTTTTATTGCTCTGTTATCCCTGACCGAGTGTTGCCAATTCCTGTCGGTCATATTTCTGGAGGTTTCATCACATGACCTGCTGCCTCCAAATGCTCCACAAACAGCCTTCATTCCATTATCAGTATTTTTAAAACTAACAAATGAAAGTGCTCAAATCAAATGAAAAAAGACACAATTTGAACAGCCCGCTACTTGTGTGCAGGAGATCCATCTTCAATTCCTCGAGACTCCAGAACAACACAGGACCTGTCTACACACTCTGACTGATGTCTGTACTTGCATCCCTAAATCTCTCCTAACCTCACCATTTAGAAAATAATCTGAACTATCTCCCTTGGGTCCAAACTGGAGGACCTCACACTTCCCACATTGAATTCCAACTCCAGTTCACTCACTCACTGAATGTATTAATGACCTTGTGCTGTACCCACCCACCCACCATATCCCCAGCCCCACCAACCCACCATAACCCCTCACCCCACCATAACCCCCGCCCCACCATATCCCCAGCCCTATCCCCAGCCTCACCCACCATAACCCCAGCCTCACCCACCATACCCCATAGCCCCACCTCCCTCTCAACCACCCACATATCCCTCAATTTATGTTCCGAAAGTATATCTAATTGTCTCCTGATCCCATTGATACATTTAACTTCAGAAGTTGCGTCAGTCCATTGATTGATCACCGGTATCAGCCATAGTGCAACCCATCCCAGGGATCAGGTGTCTCCCCTCCTGATTGCATGGACCCTCACTGGGTGCACTTTCCACTGATGCCAGCAACCCTGCAGCACTTTAATTAAATGGTCACGATATTCAACCATGGAGTGATTCACTCCATATCCACACATGCATTGACCGACAGTCCCTGGGCAGTGGTCACTCCATATCCATACATGCATTGACCGACAGTCCCTGGGCAGTGGCCAGGAGTCTGTTGCCTCGGCCGTGATCATCCAATTCAGCCAAGCCCAGGGATGTTTCCTGGTCATTGCAGACACAGAAACTGCACTCAATGGACACACATGTGTACACATAGGAGGCAGACATTAGTATGTTATAAAAACATATCTAATAATGTGGCAGACATATATCCCAACCCAATAGGCACTGAAGCAGACCACACGGTGTGCTGCAGTCCCACACCCTGCACAATTGGCCTAGCGATCAGTTACACTGTCCACAGCAAGCTTTGGGTCCCTGGACCGTTAACAGATGGCAGGCAGGATAAGCAATAGCTTTACTGCCAAGGGTGGAGAATAGAGAGACACTCACGCACACAGAATGACAGGTCCTCTGGGGCAGGCTCTGGGATAACTCCCACAGGATAGTCTCCACCCAGCAATTATTTAATGACTCCAGGGCAGTGGTCCCCGGGGAAGCTTGTGAATTTTAATGTAGCTAAAGCAACACTGCTTACTTTCCAAGATGGCTGCACTTTGAGCAATGCCGCACTCCTACAGGTGGGAGCTAAATAAACTCCCTGGTATTGCGGGATACAACATTTCCTCCATTTCTGTACAGAGTCTCACCCTCCGGTCAATCGCCGATTCACCAATCGGAGGATACGGGTTCAACAGTGGAAAGTTTTCTGGGCACAGGATTGCACGGTTAGGACAGTCACTGTGTGCCAGTAACACCACTAGAGAATTCACACACACCCAAAACTATAAACATAACTGCAGTACTATAACTACAACAAAAAAAGACCCACAAAATCTCATTTTAGATTTTAAAGTACAATAATCAGCCTTTAGTCAAATATACACACACAATTACACACACACACAATTACACACAATTACAGACAATTACAGACACACACAATTACACACAATTACAGACATTTACAGACACACACAATTACAGACACACACCTGTCAATACACAATGTTTTGTAAATTTTCTGCCGCTAAGGATTGGGCAGTGACCACGTACCTGGGGCTGCAGGATTAATACTACAGTCAAGATCATTGTCAGTTGCTTCCATCCACTCAGACACATTTCTTTGCCTCTGTCTTGATGCGACCTCTCTCCTATTTGGAAGCTGTTTTCTGGCTCTTGCTCCCTCGCAGTCCTCCCTCTCCCAGCTCTGTCACTGTTTCAATCCCTTGCAGCTTTGGCCGGGAGGGGGAGGGGGGGCTGATTCCCAGCAAATCCCACCCCAGCTTTGATTCACTGGATTTCTGGCAAATTGGATTGTTGGATGGCAAGTCAGCGAGCCAATGGTAGAGCAGTCTGAGAATGTTCAGCAGCTACTTAGAATTACCATTGAATTTTGGTTGAAGGCAAATCTCACTTTGCCTCTGTTCCAGGAGATGGGCTTCACAGAGCAGAGAGAGAAAATATAGAGACAGCAATTGAGAACAAAACACAGCGACATAGAGATAGACACACACAATCAACGTTACAACACAATGAGTGAGAGAACCAGAGACACAGAGAGAGCAACACAAATTGAGAATAAGAGTGAGAAACAGTCAAAGACTGAGAGAGAAAACAAGAGAGAGGGAGAGAAGGAGAGAGGGACAGTGAGAGAAGGAGAGAGGGACAGGGAGAGAAGGAGCGAAGGACAGGGAGAGAGGGACAGGGAGAGAAGGAGCGAGGGACAGGGAGAGAGGGACAGGGAGAGAAGGAGCGAGGGACAGGGAGAGAGGGACAGGGAGAGAAGGAGTGAGGGAGAGAAGGAGCGAGGGACAGGGAGAGAAGGAGCGAGGGAGAGAAGGAGAGAGGGACAGGGAGAGAAGGAGAGAGGGACAGGGAGAGAAGGAGAGAGGAACAGGGAGAGGAGAGAGGGAGAGAAGGAAACAGGGAGAGAGGGAGAGAAGGATAGAGGGACAGGGAGAGGAGAGAGGGAGTGAAGGAGACAGGGAGAGAAGTAGACAGGGAGAGAGAGGGAGAGAAGGAGAGAGGCAGAGAAGGAGACAGGGAGAGGAACAGGACGGGAAAGGGACAGGGAGAGAGGGAGAGAAGGAGAGAGGGACAGGGAGAGAAGGAGAGAGGGAGTACGCTTGCTGCACCACAAGCCTCCAGTTGGGTTTGAAGAGGAGATGTGACAGGATGTGATTATTGCAGGTCCACAGCTCATGATTCAAGGAGTGGGTGTAACTGTTTTTAATTAATGTATATTTAAAATGGAACAGAATCAGGATTTTAAACAATTGAAGCGACTTGAAACCTGGTGTTCAGTTTGTAATATTCTGCCGGTGAACATGGGGTTAATGCAAAGCAAATTTCATCTCGATCTTTACATTAATTTCTTCTTTTCTGCCAGTTCCTCACTGCTCTGTCGATGCTGGGCTGTGATTCCATAGCTGCCTCCTTCCTCTGTAACTCATTCCTTTGGCCCATCACAATCGCATCGGTGCCCGATACCTGCTTCCTGCATTTCCCAGCCGCGATCTCTCGCCAACCCAACAGCAGCACAACAGGCAGCACACGGGCCTTCCAGCAATTCATGGCTCTGTTCCAGACAGAATTGGGTTAAAGAGACATACTCTCTTCTGAAATCAGTTTGCAGATTTTTGTCCTTTGCAAGACATTTAACCCGACCTTGCTCATCGGCCGTCACTGTTTCTCTCTCTTTTCAATGAACAAAATCTCTTTAAAATATGTTTTATACCGTTTACATCATATCTCTTACATAAATTCTGCAGAAGCCACTCACATACATTTAAGTTCTCTTCAAAACTTCTTATTCCTCACAAGCCTTGAATCCCCTGTCCTCCTCCCCTACCCACTCCCCTCCCTCCTCCCTCAATCTCACACTCCCCCCTCAATCTCCCACTCCCCAACTCCCCCCTCAATCTCCCACTCCCCCCTCAATCTCACACTCCCCCCTCAATCTCCCACTCTCCTGACTCCGCCCTCAATCTCACACTCCCCTGACTGCCCCCGACTCCCCCGACTCCCCCCTCAATCTCACACTCCCCCAACTCCCCCCCGACTCCCCCCTCAATCTCACACTCCCCCAACTCCCCCCCGACTCCCCCCTCAATCTCACACTCCCCACCCCCACCCCTTCTCACTCTCGACTTTCCCTACTCCACATGATCCCAATTTAACGGGTTCAGCTGGAGGTGAGGAACCTTGCTCATTGCTAGCTGCACCGGTGGGGGTAACACAGCAGGGCACTCTCCAAATTACCCCCACAACCTGCGGACTTTTAAAATGCAGACTTGACGTCACCTTAATCAATGATGCACTAAATGCACCTTAATGCCTGCACATTATCTTATGTTGGAATTATTTGTGCAATTTTCGCTCCTTGTCTCTTGCCGACTCTGAGTTTTGCTCGAGAGGATTGCTTGGGCCTCAGCCTGGCCTCTGTCACCTCCTGAGCTGAGACAGTCAGTTCATTAGTTCATTAGGGTTGCTGTTACAGGCTGAATCAGACTATTTGTAGCAACACCAACGCCTACTTCCATCTCCGTAACATCGCCTGCCTCGGCCCTGCCACAGCCCAGCTGCTGCTGAAACCCTCATCCACGACTTTGCTAATTCCAGACTCCACTATTTCAACACACTCCTGGCCAGCATCCCAACTTCCACCCTCCAGAAACTTCAGCTCATCTGAAACTCTGCTGCCCCGTGTCCTAACTCGCACCGAGTCCCGCTCACCCATCACCCCCTGTACTCACTGACCCATCACCCCCTGTGCTCGCTGACCCGTGTCCTAACTCGCACCGAGTCCCGCTCACCCATCACCCCCTGTGCTCGCTGACCCATCACCCCCTGTGCTCGCTGACCCGTGTCTTAACTCGCATCCAGTCCCGCTCACCCATCACCCCCTGTGCTCGCTGACCCGTGTCCTAACTCACACCGAGTCCCGCTCACCCATCACCCCCTGTGCTCGCTGACCCGTGTCCTAACTCACACCGAGTCCCGCTCACCCATCACCCTCTGTGCTCGCTGACCCGTGTCCTAACTTGCACCGAGTCCCGCTCACCCATCACCCACTGTGCTCGCTGCCTCGTGTCCTAACACGTACCAAGTCCCGCTCACCCATCACCCCCTGAGCTCGCTGACCCATGTCTTAACTCGCACCGAGTCTGATTTACCCATCATCCCCTGTGCTCGCTGACCCGTGTCCTAACTCGCACCCAGTTCCGCTCACCTATCACCCCCTGTGCTCACTGACCAGTGTCCTAACTCGCACCGAGCCCTGCTCACCCATCACCCCCCCACCCTGTGCTCGCTGACCTACTTTGGCTCCCGGTCCAGCAATGCCTCAAGTTTAAAATTCTCATCCTTGTTTTCAAATCCCTTCATGGCCCTTGCCCCTCCCTATCTCTGTAGTCTCCTCCAGCCCCACAACCCCCGAGATCTATGCACTCTTCCAATTCTAGTCTCTTGAGCATTCACGTTTTGGCAGCCATGGTTTAGGCGGCCGAGGGCCCGAGGTATGGAATTCCCTCCCAAAACCCTTTCGCCTCTCGACCCCTCTCCTCTCAGTCCTGCTCCAGCTCTGGTCCTTGTTTCAGGGATTTGTAGCTTGGAGCTCCATCTGATGGTGAAAAGGTGTGCCTGCAGGACTAGTCAATGGTGATGCCCAAATAAGGAGTGCATGCTACAGCAAGCAAATACAGAGAGGCAGGCTGTTCAACTGTTGAGGGCAACACATCTGACCTTGGCCACACAACACACAAAAGACACAGGCTATTGAGACAAGCCACACATGGCACTGGTTAGCAATAAAACTACCGACCCAAAACTGGGCAAATTTAACCCTTTATCACTGGGTGAGCAATGGATGATAGTGAATTGCCTGTCACGCCTTTACTTGCCTGACAGTAAAAGGTTGTGTGTTTTCTGTGTCTGTAAAATTATTCAGAATAAAACTTCATTATTTTCCTCTTTCCCCAACAGAACCTGCTGAAACCTTCCTTAAATCCCTGATTTCCCGACCCCTTATCCAGGGAGAGGAGACACTGCACTGTCCTCTTGCACAACCTTCTAAAAACAGAGCCCCCCCCCCGCACCCCCTGTGCCCCCCTGTGCCCCCTGCACCCCCCCGTGCCCCCCGTGCACCCCCTGTGCCATTCCTGTGCCCCCCACACCCCCTGTGCCCCCCCGCACCCATTGTGCCCCCCCCCCCCGCTCCGCGTTTCCACATTACAACAGTAACTACACTCCAAAAGTACTTCATTGGCTGTAAAGCACTTTGGGACGTCGGGTTATCATGAAGATATAGGCACTATACAAATGCAAGTCTCTCTTTCTTTCTCTCTTTCTTTCTTTCTGTCTTACTTCCCTCCTTCCTTCCTTCCTTCCTTCCTCCCTCCCTCTCCCCCCCACCCCACAGCCCCCGTGTGCATGGCCCCAGCCTGCCCCCACTGTGCACCCTTCCCCTCCGCCTCCCCACAGCACAACCCTACCCCACAACCCCCGCCCCCACCGAGCCCTCCGAAGATCTGTTGAAAACCGTGCTCCTTTATACACCAAAGGTCCATGTCACAGATAAGGCCTCTTGGCGCTTCTATTCCTGGATCCTTTGAAGACCTTCTATCCAGGGAAGCAGTTTAATATGTCCTTACTATACAGTACAAATGCACACGAGGCCCATACTTGAGAGAAGCTCACTCTGTGACCAGTAACCTTTATTAGCCAGCAATGAAGTGATGAAGGTGGGTGGAGCTTACACTTTTATACCTGAAAGTCCAGGTTAGGAGTGTCTCCCACAAGTTCACCACTTCGTGGTCAGTGTTCTCACAGTGTACAACTTAGGTCAGCTTATACATGGATTACAATGACAGTTGAATATATGACATCACCTCCCCCCAAAAGTCTTATTGGGATCACAGGTTAAGTCTCTCTGGTGGTTTACGCTCCCTTGTAGAGCGCCTGAGTTGGGGCTCCGGTTGTTGGGCGCTGGCCTGAGTGTCTGCTGTTTGCGGTGCCTCAGGCCTGTCCGGACTGCCCACAGTGACTGGACTCTCCTCCCTTTGGTTCCGGTGTTCGGTCACCTGTGGTGGAGTGAACTCTACATCGTATTCTTCCTCTGCTTCTTCTATAGGGTTGCTGAACCTCCTTTTTGTTTGATCCATGTGTTTGCGGCAGATTTGTCCATTGGTAAGTTTAACTACCAGAATCCTATTCCCCTCTTTGGCAATCACAGTGCCTGCGAGCCATTTGGGCCCTGCAGCGTAATTAAGGACAAAGACAGGGTCATTGACATCAATACATCGCGCCCTCGCATTCCTGTCATGGTAGTCACATTGTGACCAGCGCCTGCTGTCAACAATTTCTTTCATGGTAGGGTGTATAAGGGATAACCTGGTTTTAAGCGTCCTTTTCATTAGCAGCTCTGCGGGTGGAACCCCTGTGAGCGAGTGTGGTTGGGATCTATTGGCCAACAGGAGGCGTGATAAGCGGCTTTGTAGGGAACCCCCTTGGATTATAAGCATCCCCTGTTTGATTATCTGCGCTGCTCGTTCCGTCTGGCCATTTGAGGCCGGCTTGAACGGTGCCGTTCTGACATGGTTGATACCATTTCCTGCCATGAAGTCCTGGAACTCAATGCTTGTAAAGCACGGGCCATTGTCGCTGACCAAGACGTCCGGTTGACCGTGGGTGGCGAACATTGCCCGTAGACTTTCTACCATGGCAGAGAATGTGCTTGAATTGAGACTGTCACACTCGATCCATTTGGAGTAGGCATCTACGACAACCAAAAACATTTTTCCCATGAAAGGACCTGCGTAGTCCACATGGATGCGTGACCATGGCTTGGCGGGCCAGGACCAGGGGCTAAGGGGGGCTTCCCTGGGCGCATTGCCCAGCTGGGCACACGTGTTGCACTTGCGAACACAAAGTTCCAGGTCTGCATCTATCCCTCGCCACCAAACGTGTGACCTGGCAATTGCCTTCATCGTGACAATGCCCGGTGCTCATTGTGGAGTTCTCGGATGAACATCTCTCTGCCCATCTGAAGCATGACTACGCGGTTTCCCCACAGTAGGCAATCAGCCTGAATCGAGAGTTCATCCTTGCGCCTGTGAAATGGTTTAAATTCCTCAGGACATGCCCCATACGTGGCTGCCCAGTCCCCATTCAGGACACATTTCTTGACTAAAGACAGTAGCGGGTCTCTATTTGTCCAGACTTTGATCTGACGGGCTGTCACGGGTGAACCTTCCCTTTCGAAAGCTTCAACAGCCATGACCATCTCAGCAGCATGCTCGGTAGCCCCTTCAGTGGTGGCTAGTGGGAGCCTGCTAAGTGCATCGGCGCAGTTTTCAGTGCCCGGTCTGTGTTGAATTGTATAGTCATAGGCGGCTAACGTGAGTGCCCACCTCTGTATGCGGGCCGACGCATTTGCATTTACGGCCTTGTTGTCGGCCAAAAGGGATGTTAGGGGTTTGTGATCTGTCTCCAGCTCAAATTTCCTGCCAAACAGGTACGGGTGCATTTTTTTTAATGCATATACACATGCAAGCGCTTCCTTTTCTACCATCCCGTAGCCCTTTTCTGCC
This sequence comes from Pristiophorus japonicus, assembly GCF_044704955.1. Taxonomy (NCBI): domain Eukaryota; kingdom Metazoa; phylum Chordata; class Chondrichthyes; family Pristiophoridae; genus Pristiophorus; species Pristiophorus japonicus. Next base: position 331,718 of record NC_092002.1, read on the forward strand.
TGGGACAGACTGCAGGAGGCATAAGCTATCGGCTGTAACTGACCCTTGGCATTGACATGCTGCAACACACACCCGACACCATAGGACGACGCATCGCAAGTTAACACAAGTTTCTTACATGGGTCATATAGCGTTAACAGATTGTTGGAACATAATAAATTGCGTGCTGTATCAAAAGCCCTTTCCTGCCTGTTCCCCAAGACCCATTCACGACCTTTGCGTAGGAGCACATGTAGCGGCTTTAACAGCGTGCTCAATTTGGGAAGAAAGTTAACAAAATAGTTCAGGAGCCCTAGGAACGAACGCAGTTCCGTCATGTTATGGGGTCTGGACGCTCTCTTGATTGCTTCCGTTTTGGATGCAGTAGGTCTGATCCCGTCTGCTGCGACTCTCATCCCAGGAATTGTACCTCTGGAGCTAGGAAGACGCACTTCGCCTTTTTCAGTCACAGACCTACCCGGTCCAGTCGGCATAGCATCTCCTCCAGGTTGTGGAGGTGTTCTTCAGTATCGTAACCCGTGATGAGGATGTCGCTACAGTTTTGGTCTCCTAACCTGAGGAAGGACATTCTTGCTATTGAGGGAGTGCAGCGAAGGTTCACCAGACTGATTCCCGGGATGGCGGGACTGACATTTCAAGAAAGACTGGATCAACTGGGCTTGTATTCACTGGAGTTCAGAAGAATGAGAGGGGACCTCATAGAAACGTTTAAAATTCTGACGGGGTTAGACAGGTTAGATGCAGGAAGAATGTTCCCAATGTTGGGGAAGTCTAGAACCAGGGGACACAGTCTAAGGATAAGGGGTAAGCCATTTAGGACCGAGATGAGGAGGAATTTCTTCACCCAGAGAGTGGTGAACCTTTGGAATTCTCTACCACAGAAAGTTGTTGAGGCCAATTCACTAAATATATTCAAAAAGGAGTTAGATGAAGTCCTTACTACTAGGGGAATCAAGGGGTATGGTGAGAAAGCAGGAATGGGGTACTGAAGTTGCATGTTCAGCCATGAACTCATTGAATGGCGGTGCAGGCTAGAAGGGCTGAATGGCCTACTCCTGCACCTATTTTCTATGTTTCTATGTTTCTATGTCTTAAAAAAACCACCGTCCTTGGAATCGACTTGAGGAGACTTTTCATGTTTTGTTGAAAGATCGCGGCGGCCGAGCGAATCTCGAACGGACATCTGTTGTACTCAAACAACCCCTTGTGTGTCGTGATGGTGGTCAGCTTCTTCGACTCACTCGCCAGCTCCTGGGTCATGTAAGCTGAGGTCAGGTCCAATTTTGAAAAAAGTTTGCCACCGGATAGCGTCGCAAAGAGGTCCTCCGCTCTCGCTAGCGGGTACTGGTCTTGGAGTGACACCCGATTGATGGTGGCTTTGTAATCACCACATATCCTGACCGACCCATCCGCCTTGAGCACCGGCACGATCGGGCTCGCCCAGTCACTGAATTCGACTGGCGAGATGATGTCTTCCCTCAGCAGGCGGTCCAATTCACCTTCTATCTTTTCCCGCATCACGTACGGCACCGCTCTGGCTTTGTGGTGTACTGGCCTGGCGTCTGGGTTTATGTGAATCACTACCTTGGTCCGCATGAAAGTGCCGATGCCGGGTTGAAATAGTGAGTCGAATTTGTCCAGGACCTGTGAGCATGATATTCGTTCCACAGAAGAAATTGCATTGACATCGCCCCATTTCCAGTTCATGACAGCAAGACAACTCCCCCCAGCAGTGCGGGACCATCCCCCGGGACAATCCAGAGTGGCAACCTGTTCTCCGAATCTTTGTGGAACATGACTACCGTGGCGCTGCCTAGCACCGGAATGATCTCCTTTGTATATGTCCGTAGCTGTGCGTCAATCAGCAATAATTTTGGCCTCCTGGCCTTGGACACCCACAACCTTTGAACTGTATGATACTCATCAGGGACTGGATGTCCCCCGTGTCGAGCTCCATTGATACTGGGATGCCATTGAGGAGCACTTTCATCATTATCGGTGGCGTCCTGGTGTATGAACTGTATATGTGCTCCACATGAACTCGCTGAACTTCAGCTTCCAGTGATTTCCCCCAGTATCCATTTGGCCTTGTAGGGCTTACATCGGGCCCGTCCTCCTCGTACATCAACCTGGCTGCAGGCTTCCTGCACATACGCGCCAAGTGACCACTGACGATGCAGTTTCTGCAGGTATATTGCTGATACCTGCAAGCTCTGGCTGTGTGTTTGCCTCCACACCTCCAACATGAGTCGTTGTTGGAAACAAAAAGTCCATTACCAGTCGATCGTCTCTGACTGTCTCTGTAACTGTCCTTAAGCGCACCATTGACAGGTGTTGATGGCCCCATTACTGACCGCATTGTCCCTTGCGATGGCATGAATCGCCGTTCAGCTAGCCATTGTCTCTGTTGAATTTCCCCTTTGGGTTCAACTACATACTCGGGCATGTCCGATTGCCCCTGTCTGCCTGGAGAACTGTGTGCTGCATTAACAATGTTGACTCCCTGTCCATTTGCTGCATTTAAACCAAGACTTTTGTCAAACATCATTCAGGTCTCTTCCTCCCCTGAGATAAATGTCTGGGCCAACAAAGCCCCCGTTTCCAGGGTCAAGTCTTTGGTCTCAATCAGTTTCCTGAAAACCCCAGCGTGCCCGATGCCCTCAATAAAAAAGTCTTGCAGCATCTCCGCTCTGCATGCATCTGGGAACTTACATCGGCTCGCCAATCGCCAGTGGTCTCCCACGAAGTCTGGAACGCTTTGCCCTTCTCGCCGCCGGTGCGTGTAAAACCGGTGTCTCACCATGTGCATGCTGCTCACTGGTTTAAGGTGTTCCCCGATCAACTTACTGAGCTCTTCAAATGTCTTGTCTGCCGGCTTCTCTGGCGCTAGAAGGTCCTTCATTAGGGAGTACGTCCTGGATCCACAAATCTTCAGGAGATGAGCCCTGCGTTTGTCGGCCGAATCCTGTCCCAGCCTTAGTGACGAAACTTTGCTGTAGTCTCTCAATAAAGTCGTCCCAATCATCACCAACACAGTACCTCTCATCTGTGCTGCTAGTGGCTATGCTCACGTGGTTTAAATCCCAGTTTCTCGTCGCCAATAATATGTCCTTACTATATAGTACAATTGCACACGAGGCCCATACTAGAAAGAAGGTCACTCTGTGACCAGCAACTTTTATTCCTGCACTGAAGTGATGAAGATGGGGGGAGCTTTCCCTTTTATACCTGAAAGTCCAGGTTAGGAGTGTCTCCCACAAGTTCACCACCTAGTGGTCAATGTTCTCACAGTGTACAACTTAGGTCAGTTTATACATGGATTACAATGACAGTTGAATACATGACACAGTTGTAGTTTGATTCAAAGATACTTCCCTTAAACGATATTTCCTGACTAACTTTTCTTAACCACTTTGAAGAACAGGTTTTATTTAGCGTTATCTTTCCACACTATAGTTAATGTCCCGCAACCAACGTTCATTACCCTTGCCACTAAAGTTGTATTTCAATCACTGATGGCTGACGTCAATACTGCCCCTTATTCCCTTGCACAAGCATTTCCTGTATACAAGACTCGGACACTAAAAGCAGAAGATGAGCCATGTGTTCCTCTCACTGGCTTTGAAAATTCAAAGTCATCCTGTTTATCTTGTTAAGTCTGTTACTGCAAGATACAAAGACGTTTAATTTTCAGCCTTTAACTCTCCAACATTCAGAATCATCTGTTGCCAGGGTCCCAGGACCATCTGTTACCATATTTCACTTGTGCAAGGGAGCCAATGTAGGTCAGTGAGCACAGGGGGTGATGAGCGAGCGGGACTTGGTGCGAGTTAGGACATGGGCAGCCGAGTTTTGGATCACCTCTAGTTATGGGCATCTTAAAGGAGGAGAGCGGTGAAGAGGTTTAGGGAGGAAATTCCAGAGCTTAGGGCTCAGGCAGTGGATGACACGGCCGCCAATGGTGGAGCGATCAAAATATTAAAATCGGGGAATGCACAAAAGGCCAGAATTTGGGGAGCACAGAGATCTTGGCGGGTTATGGGGCTGGAGAAGGTTACAAGGATAGGGAGGGGTAAGGCCATGGAGGGATTTGAATGTAAGGAGTCCTTGCTGTGCCTCACACCAGGTTTGTAATGTGGGTGAACAGAACTAAACTCGATACCCTGATAGTGTTGACATTTTGACATTCAGAAATATTTGATTTTACAACAAAATTTACAATGTGCGTCTATTAATATCTTAGAAAACATTCTGCTTAATGCTTTACTCCCTGACGAACTGGACTGAACTCAGGAATCAATCAAATTCAATATCACCAGTTTCTGAGGCCCACAGGTCAGTTGTTTAAATCTAAATATGAAAAGCCCTCCGTCCCACACACAACATTCCAGGAGACCCATTTCCACGTCCCATTGAACAGGACGAGGTTAGTTAGCGGAGGCCACAGGAGCAGTGAGGAGACCATCAGAATGGCGACAGAAGTGTAAGTGTTTCACAGCCCACTGATTATTCAACTGCTCCCAGAGGCCATGGTCACAACTTTCTCACGCAGCAATTTTGGAACAAAATGAAAGGAGTGATGACGAGCGTGGGGCCAGTATCAATGTCGATCAAGTAGACTTCTCCATTGAGCAGATCAAACCAGATGTGATCCAGCAGATCACAGGATCCCTTCCTCCCCGACACCTGACACAATCGTGACAAACAAACACCCCCAGTCACGGCAAAAGCGGGTGAGGATGGGAAAATGGGGGCGGGGAGGGGGACAAGGGTGGGGAGGGGTTGTATGATGGGGAGGGGGCAGAGGGCGGGTGAGGGGGTGGGGAGGGGGACAGGGGTGGGGAGGGGTGTATGATGGGGAGGGGGCAGAGGGGCGGGTGAGGGGGTGAGGAGGGGGACAGGGGTGGGGAGGGGGTGTATGATGGGGAGGGAGGGAGGGGGCGGAAGATGGCGGGTGAGGGGGTGGGTGATAAGCTCATATTGTATTCACTGGAGTTCAGAAGAATGAGAGGGGACCTCATAGAAACGTTTAAAATTCTGACGGGTTTAGACAGGTTAGATGCAGGAAGAATGTTCCCAATGTTGGGGAAGTCCAGAACCAGGGGTCACAGTCTGAGAATAAGGGGTAAGCCATTTAGGACCGAGATGAGGAGAAACTTCTTCACCCAGAGAGTGGTGAACCTGTGGAATTCTCTACCACAGAAAGTAGTTGAGGCCAATTCACTAAATATATTCAAAAGGGAGTTCGATGAAGTCCTTACTACTCGGGGGATCAAGGGTTATGGCGAGAAAGCAGGAAGGGGGTACTGAAGTTTCATGTTCAGCCATGAACTCATTGAATGGCGGTGCAGGCTAGAAGGGCTGAATGGCCTGCTCCTGCACCTATTTTCTATGTTTCTATGTTTCTATAATAAAGAATGAAGCTGAGTACTGTATGCAATGAGCAAGTGTGACCTTAGCTCCTTTAATGAGACTCCAGAGTGCAGGTATCTCGTGGGTGGCCTGCTTATATACAGTGCTCCCAAGGGATGCTGGGATCCCTTGGGACTCCAACAGGTAGGTCCTCTGGTGGTAGTGTAATACAGGTTGCAAGGGGTTAAATACATAACATCACTCTCACCTTATTTACAAGGTGAGACGCTCTGAGGCTTTTCGCTCCCTCGTCGATCGTCTCAGTACAAATGCTGTTGTGGGTGAGTTGGTCAGTTCTTCACTGGGCTGCTGGTCAGCCGGCCTTGCCGGGCTGCTGGGGATGGTGAGTTCGGCTTCGTGGTTAACCATAATGTCAGTTGCCATTTGTGTGTGTGTTGGAGGGTCAAAGTTGGTGGTGTCTTCTTTGGTTTGTTCATAGCATTGGTGAACCGCAATTTGATTTGGTCCAAATGTTTTCTGTGCGTTTGTCCATTGGCCAATTTGACCTGAAACACCCTACTTCCCTCTTTGGCTGTGACCGTGCCAGTGAGCCATTTGGGACCATGTCCATAATTGAGCACAAACACAGGATCATTGATCTCAATAACGCGTGACAAATTTGCGCGTTCATGATACACATTTTGTTGACGCCGCCTGCTCTCCATGTGATCATGGAGATCAGGGTGGACCAGAGAGAGCCTTGTTTTTAGCGCCCTATTCATGAGCAGCTTAGCTGGGGGAACTCCGGTGAGTGAGTAGGGTCTGGTGCGGTAGCTGAGCAGTAGTCGGGACAGTTGGGTCTGCAGGGAGCCTTCCAACACGCATTTCAAGCTTTGCTTGATGGTCTGAACGGCCTGTTCTGCCTGGCTGTTGGATTCGGGGCAGATGTGACGTGCGTGATCCCATTGCGGGTCATGAATTCCTTGAATTCAGCACTGGTGAAACACGGCCCATTGTCGCTGACCTGGTCATCAGGCAGGCCATGCGTGGCAAACATGGCTCGTAGGCTTTCAATAGTGGCCGTGAATGTGCTTACAGACATTATAGCGCATTCAATCCATTTTGAGTAAGCGTCTACGACAACCAAAAACATTTTGCCTAGAAATGGGCCCGCATAGTCCACGTGGATCCACGACCACGGTTTGGAGGGCCATGACCACAAACTTAGCGGTGGCTCTCTGGGTGCATTGATCAGCTGAGAGCATGACTCTAAATCTGAGTCGATGCCAGGCCACCATACATGGAATCTGACTGTGGCTTTCATCATTACAATGCCTGGGTGGGTGCTGTGCAGTCCACAAATGAACGTATCTCTGTTTTTCTTGGGCAAGAACACGCGATTGCCCCACAACAGACAGTCCGCCTGCAGCAACATTTCGTCTTTGTGCCTGTGGAACGACTTAATCGCCTCCTGCATCTCCACTGGGACACTGGACCAGCTCCCATGGAGAACACAGTTTTTTTACCAAGGACAGTAAAGGATCCTGGCTGATCCAGGTCCTGATCTGGCGGGCCGTGACGGGGGACTTTTCGTTCTTGAATGCATCCATGCATCCATTACCATGAGCAAGTCCGCTGGCTGGGCCATTTCCACCCTGGTGGTGGGCAATGGCAGCCCTCTGAGAGCATCAGCACAGTTCTCTGTGCCCGGGCTGTGGCGGATTGCATAGTTGTATGCCGACAGCGTGAGTGCCCATCTTTGGATGCAGGCAGAGGCATTGGTGTTAATCCCTTTGCTGCATTTTTCCTGCAGCTGTCGTGCTGCAAAGATCATGTCCATTGTGCCCCGTAGGGGATAAAATCGCACTGCGACTCCGGGAGGAGCTCTTCGACCACAGGGAGAAGACGGTTGAGGAGAACTCTAGCGACAACCTTCCCAGTGGCTGAAAGCAGGGAGATTCCCCTGTAGTTGCCGCAGTCGGACTTGTCCCCTTTTTAAAGATGGTCACAATCACTGCATCTCTGAGGTCTCCCGACATGCTCTCCTCCTTCCAGATGAGAGAGATGAGGTCATGTCTCCACGCCAACAGCGCCTCTCCGCCATACTTTAGCACCTCAGCAGGGATTCCATCTGCACCCGTAGCCTTGTTAAATGCAGGGAGCAGTGCCAGCCCTTATACATGGCCTTCTTCAATCTTACAAAGGCCTTTGACACTGTCTTGATGGTCTATGGCGTGTCCTCCTCCGTTTTGGATGCCCCCAAAAGTTTGTCAACATCCTTCGCCTGCTTCATGACGACATGCTGGCCATGATCCTTACCAATGGATCCATTACAGACCCAATCCACGTCCGTACCGGGGTCAAACAGGGCTGCGTCATCGCTCCAACCTTCTTCTCAATCTTCCTCGCTGCCATGCTCCACCTCACAATCAACAAGCTCCCCACCGGGGTGGAATTAAACTACAGAACCAGTGGGAAAATGTTTAACCTACGCCGTCTGCAGGCCAGGTCCAAGATCACCCCAACCTCTGTCATTGAGCTGCAGTATGTGGATGACGCCTGCGTCTGCGCACATTTTGAGGCTGAACTCCAGGATATAGTCCATGTATTCACCGAGGTATATGAAAGCATGGGCCTTACACTTAACATCCGTAAGACAAAGGTCCTTCACCAGCCTGTCACCGTCGCACAGCACTGCCCTCCAATCATCAAGATCCACGGCGCAGCCCTGGACAACGTGGACCATTTCCCATACCTCGGGAGCCTCTTATCAACAAAGGCAGACACTGATGCGGAGATTCTGCATCGCCTCCAGTGCGCCAGTGCAACCCTCGGCCATCTGCGGAAAAGAGTGTTTGAAGACCAGGCCCTCAAATCTACCACCAAACTCATGGTCCACAGGGCTGTAGTAATACCCGCCCTCCTGTATGGATCTGAGGCATGGACGATGTACAGAAGATACCTCGAGTCGCTGGAGATATATCACCAACGATGTCTCCACAAGATCCTGCAAATCCCCTGGGAGGACAGACGCACCTACATCAGTGTCCTCGACCAGGCTAACATCCCCAGCATTGAAGCACTGACCACATTCAATCAGCTTCGCTGGGCAGGCCACATAGTTCGCATGCCAGACACGAGACTCCCTAAGCAAATGCTTTATGCGGAGCTCCTTCACGGCAAACAAGCCAAAGGTGGGAAGCGGAAACGTTACAAGGACACCCTCAAGGCCTCCCTGGTGAAGTGCGACATCACCACTGACATCTGGGAGACCCTGGCTGCAGACCGCCCGAGGTGGAGAAAGTCCATCCGGGAGGGCGCTGAGCTCTTCGAGTCTCAACGCAAAGAACGTGAAGAGGTCAAGCGCAGGCAGCGGAAGGAGCGCGTGGCAAACCAGCCCCACCCACCCTTTCCCTCGACAAATGTCTGTCCCACCTGTAACAGGGTCTGAGGCTCTCATATCGCACTGTTCAGCCATCAAAGAACTCACTTTGGGAGTGGAAGCAAGTCTTCCTCGATTCCGAGGGACTGCCTATGATGATGATGAATCCCTTTGATCTCAGAGAACAGCGATATGAGCGGCTTGTGGTCAGTTTCAAGCTCAAACTTGAGGCCAAATAAGTTGTATTTTTTTTTACCCCGTAAACGTACGCTAGAGCCTCTTTTTCAATCATGCTGTAGATCCTTTCGGCCTTGGACAAACTCCTGGATGCATAAGCGACCGGTTGCAAAATCCCCGATTTGTTAGCCTGTTGTAACACACACCCGACCCCGTATAACGACGCATTGCAAGCAAGCACTAATCTTTTACAAGGGTTATACAGGACAAGCAGTTTGTTTGAACACAACAGATTTCTGGCTTTCTTAAAGGCAGCCTCTTGTGAATTCCCCCATACCCAGTCTTCTCCCTTGCGCAGTAGCGCATGTAGGGGTTCTAGCAGAGTGCTTAACCCAGGCAGGAAATTACCGAAATAGTTAATGAGTCCCAGGAACAACCACAGCTCCGTCACATTCTGTGGTCTTGGCACATTCTTGATGGCCTCCGTCTTGGTGTCGGTGGGTCTGAAGCCGTCTGCTGCGATTCTTCTTCCCAAGAACTCGACCTCTGGTGCCAGGAAAACACACTTCGAGCGTTTCAACCTGAGCCCCACGCGAATCAACCGACTAAGAACCTCTTCCAGATTCTGCAAGTGTTCGATGGTGGCCTGACCTGTAATCAGTATGTCGCCCTGGAAAACCACGGTGCGAGGAACCGACTTTAGCAGGCTTTCCACGTTACGTTGGAAGATTGCCACGGCCGACAGAATCCTGAACGGGCATCTGTTATAGATGAACAGACCTTTGTGTGTGTTGATGCAGGTGAGCCCTTTCGAAGACTCCTCCAGCTCTTGCATCATGTAGGCCAAGGTCAGGTCCAGCTTGGTGAAGGTCTTCCCTCCAGCTAGGGTCGCAAATAGGTCGTCTGCCTTGGATAGCGGGTACTGGTCTTGTCGAGGAAAACGGTTAATCGTTACTTTATAGTCCCCACAAATTCTGACCGTGCCGTCCTCTTTAAGTACCGAGACAATCGGACTGACCCATTTATTGAATTCCACCGGCGCGATGATGCCTTCTCGCTGCAGCCTGTCCAGCTCAATTTCCACTTTCTCACGCATCATATACGGTACTACCCATGCCTTGTGATGGATGGGTCGCGTACCGGGAACCAAATGGATCTGCACTTTCGCCCCCGAGAAGCTTCCAATGCCTGGCTCGAACAATGATGGAAACTTGTTCAGAACCTGGGCACATGAGGCATTGTCGACGGACGAGAGCGCTCGGATGTCTTCCCAGTTCCAGCGGATTTTTCCCAGCCAGCTTCTGCCAAACAATGTGGGGCCATCTCCTGGTACAATCCATAGCGGGAGTTCGTGTACTGCTCCATCATAGGAGACTTTGACATCTGCACTGCCAATTACATGGATTAGTTCCTTGGTGTAAGTCCTTAGTTTGGTGTGAATGGGGCTGAGCTTGGGCCTGTGTGCCTTGTTGCACCACAGCCTGTCAAAGGCTTTTTTGCTCATGATAAACTGACTCTCACCCGTGTCCAGTTCCATCGATACTGGAATTCCGTTCAGTTCAACTTTCAACATTATTGGTGGATATTTTGTGGTGAAGGTGTGTACCCCGTACACTTCTGCCTCCTCGGTTCGAGTCTCTAGTTCAGCCTGATCCACCATGGATCGATCTTCCTCTGCAACGTGGTGGTTTGCAGGGTTTGCAGGGTTTGCAGCTCGCCTGCACATTCGCTGGAGGTATCCCATTGTTCTGCAACCGTTGCACGCATAGTGCTTGAAGCGGCATTGATGGGCCCGATGATCACCTCTGCAGTGCCAACAAGGTAATAACTGCCTCGCATTAACGATTGATGGCAGACTCTGGGTCATCTGAGGTCGTACAGCAGCAGCTGCGTGTACATTCTGCCAGGTATATTCCTGCTCGAAAACGACGTTACTTTGTTCACAGCACTGGCCGAAACTTCTGTACTCTGCAAAATCTGGTGGACATAAATGCCTGGGCTATCGTTATGGTTTTACTTAGATTCGGAGTTTCAACGGTTAATAGTTTGCAAAGGATTGTCTCATGGCCAATGCCCAGTACAAAGAAGACTAAGCATTTGTTCTAGGAATCCCTCAAATTCTCAATGCCCTGCAAGGCGCCTTAGTTCGGCGACATAGTTCGCCACTTCCTGGCCCTCTGACCGTTGACACGTGTAGAACTGATACCTCGCCATCAAAACGCTTTCCTTAGGATTTAGGTGCTCCCGGACCAGCGTACACAATTCTTCATAGGATTTAGCTGTAGGTTTTGCCGGAGCTAGGAGATTCTTCATGAGGCCATAGCTTGTTGCCCCACAGACAGTTAGGAGGATCGCCCTTCGTTTGGCAGCGTTCTCGTCGCCTTCCAGCTCGTTGGCCAAAAAGTATTGGTCGAGTTGCTCTATGAAGGCCTCCCAATCATTCCCTTCTGAGAACTTCTCCAGGATACCAACTGTTCTTTGCATTTTCGCGTGGCTGTTCGTTACCTCGTCACCAATTGATAAGCTCATAATAAAGGATGAAGCTGAGTACTGTATGCAATGAGCAAGTGTGACCTTAGCTCCTTTAATGAGACTCCAGAGTGCAGGGGCCTCGTGGGTCACCTGCTTATATACAGTGCTCCCAAGGGATGCTGGGATCCCTTGGGACACCAACAGGTAGGCCCTCTGGTGGTCGTGTAATACAGGTGGCAAGGGGTTAAATACATAACATCGGGGAGGGGGGACAGGGGTGGGGAGGGGGTGTATGATGGGGAAGGAGGGAGGGAGGGGTTGGAGGATGGCGGAGGGGCAGGTGAGGGGGTGGGGAGGGGTGTATGATGGGGAGGGAGGGAGGGGGCAGAGGGGCGGGAGAGGGGGTGGGGAGGGGATGTATGATAGGGAGGGAGGGAGGAGGCGGAGGATGGTGGAGGGGCAGATGAGGGTGGGGAGGGGGTGCAAGATGGGAAGGGGGCGGAGGATGGGGAGGGGCAGGTGAGGGGGTAGGGAGGGGTGACAGGGGTGGGGAGGGGGTGTATGATGGGGAGGGAGGGGGCAGAGGGGCAGGTCAGAGGGTGGGGAGGGGCAAGCATGGTAGCCTGCATTATCACCATATCCCTTGATCCATTAATATCCAAAAATCTATTGATCTCTGTCTTGAATATACTCAAAGACTGAGCCTCCACAGCCCTCTGTGGCAGAGAATTCAAAGATTCACCACCCTCTGAGTGAAAATATTTCTCTTCATCTCAGTCCTAAATGGCCGACCCCTTATTCTGAGACTGTGACTCCTGAGAGGACAACATAATTAACATTTCAGGTCGATAACCTTTCATCAGATGACTCTAAGCTGTCCCTCTCCACAGGCTGCCAGACCTCGGGGTCACTGGGCAGTGATCAGGAGCAGGAACCCTGGCTGATTTCCTCTCTCTCTAACCCAGGGGTCACTGGGCAGTGATCAGGAGCAGGAACCCTGGCTGATTTCCCCCTCTCTAACCCAGGGGTCACTGGGCAATGATCAGGAGCAGGAGCCCTGGCTGATTTCCTCTCTCTCTAACCCAGGGGTCACTGGGCAATGATCAGGAGCAGGAGCCCTGGCTGATTTCCCCTCTCTCTAACCCAGGGATCACTGGGCAATGATCAGGAGCAGGAACCCTGGCTGATTTCCTCTCTCTCTCTAATCCAGGGGTCACTGGGCAGTGATCAGGAGCAGGAACCCTGGCTGATTTCCCCTCTCTCTAACCCAGGGGTCACTGGGCAATGATCAGGAGCAGGAACCCTGGCTGATTTCCCCTCTCTCTAACCCAGGGGTCACTGGGCAATGATCAGGAGCAGGAACCCTGGCTGATTTCCTCTCTCTCTCTAACCCAGGGGTCACTGGACAGTGATCAGGAGCAGGAAACCTGGCTGATTTCCTCTCTCTCTCTAACCCAGGGGTCACTAGGCAGTGACCAGGAGCAGGAACCCTGGCTGATTTCCTCTCTCTCTAACCCAGGGGTCACTGGGCAATGATCAGGAGCAGGAGCCCTGGCTGATTTCCCCTCTCTCTAACCCAGGGATCACTGGGCAATGATCAGGAGCAGGAACCCTGGCTGATTTCCTCTCTCTCTAACCCAGGGGTCACTGGGCAATGATCAGGAGCAGGAACCCTGGCTGATTTCCCCTCTCTCTCTAACCCAGGGGTCACTGGGCAGTGATCAGGAGCAGGAACCCTGGCTGATTTCCCCTCTCTCTAACCCAGGGGTCACTGGGCAATGATCAGGAGCAGGAACCCTGGCTGATTTCCCCTCTCTCTAACCCAGGGGTCACTGGGCAATGATCAGGAGCAGGAACCCTAGCTGATTTCCTCTCTCTCTCTAACCCAGGGGTCACTGGACAGTGATCAGGAGCAGGAAACCTGGCTGATTTCCTCTCTCTCTCTAACCCAGGGGTCACTAGGCAGTGACCAGGAGCAGGAACCCTGGCTGATTTCCTCTCTCTCTCTAACTTAGGGGTCACTGGGCAGTGATCAGGAGCAGGAACCCTGGCTGATTTCCCCTCTCTCTAACCCAGGGGTCACTGGGCAGTGATCAGGAGCAGGAACACTGGCTGATTTCCCCTCTCTCTCTAACTCAGGGGTCATTGGGCAGTGATCAGGAGCAGGAACCCTGGCTGATTTCTCCTCTCTCTCTAACCCAGGGATCACTGGACAGTGATCAGGAGCAGGAACCCTGACTGATTTCCCAGCGGTCACTGGGCAGTGGTCAGGAGCAGGAACCCTGGCTGCTTCCGACTAGACATCAGACCGAGCAGAAGATAATTTTCCTCTTGAAGAATTGATGACATTTTCATGATTAAATCAATTGTCTGTACTTTTAGATGCAGACCACATTTGCAGAGAAATTAAATCCAGACTGCTTCAGCCTCCCTGTATTAGCTACTTGTTAATGTAATTGTATCTAAACGTCATACATTCAATTAATTCTTCAACAGAATTCATAGTCATCCGATTCATTTCGGAACATAGGAGCAGGAGGCCTTTCAGCCCCTCGAGCCTGATCCACCGTTCAGTTAGATCATGGCTGTCATGTATTCAACTATCATTGTAACCCATGTATAAGCTGACCTAAGTTGTACACCTTGAGAACATTGACCACAAGGGGTTGAACTTGTGGGAGACACTCCTAACCTGGACTTTCAGGTATAAAAAGGGAAGCTCCACCCACCTTCATCACTTGAGAGAGTGACCTTCTCTCAAGTATGGCCTGCATCTATACTGTATAGTAAGGGCATATTATTGGCGACGAGGATGGGATTTAAACCACGCGAGCATGGCCACTAGCAGCACAGAAGAGAGGTACTGTGTTGGTGATGATTGGGACGACTTTATTGAGAGACTACAGAAACGTTTTGTCACTAAGGAATGGCTGGGACAGGATTCGGCCGACAAACGCAGGGCTTATCTCCTGATGGTTTGTGGATCCAGAACGTACTTCCTGATGAAGGACCTTCTAGCGCCAGAGAAGCCGGCAGACAAGACTTTCGAAGAGCTCAGTAAGTTGATCAGGGAACACCTTAAATCGGTGAGCAGCATGCACATGGCGAGACACCGATTTTACACTCACCGGCAGCGAGAAGTGCAAAGCGTTCCAGACTTTGTGACAGATCTCTGGTGACTGGCGAGTCTATGTAAGTTCCCAGATGCATGCAGAATGGAGATTCTGCGAGACGTTTTTATTGAGGGCATTGGGCATGTTGGGGTTTTCAGGAAATTGATTGAGACCAAAGACTTGACCTTGGAAGTGGCGGCTCTGATAGCCCAGACATTTATCTCAGGGGAGGAAGAGACCAGAATGATGCATGACAAAAATCTTGGCTCAAATGCGGCAAACGACCAGTGAGTCAACATTGTTAACGCGGCACACAGTTGTCCAGGCAGACAAGGGCAATCGGACATGCCTCAGCATGTAGTCGAACCCAAAGGGGAAACTCAACAGAGACAATGGCTAGCTGAACGGCGATTCATGCCATCGCAATGGACAATGCGGCCAGTAATGGGGCCATCAACACCTGTTAATGGTGAGCTTAAGGACAGTTACAGAGACAGTCAGAGACGATCGACTGGTAATGGACCCTTTGTTTCCAACAACAGGGCCTCCAGCTCATGCCGGATGTTTGGGGGCTAACACCCAGCCAGAGCTTGCAGGTATCAGCAATATACCTGCAGAAACTGCATCGCCAGCAGTCACTTGGCGCTTATGTGCAGGAAGCCTGCAGCCAGGTTGATGTACGAGGAGGACGGGCCCAATGTAAGCCCTATGAGGCCAAATGAATACTGGGGGAAATCGCTGGAAGCTGAAGTTCAGCGAGTTCATGTGGAGCACATGTACAGTTCATATACCAGGACGCCACCGATAATGATGAAAGTGCTCCTCAATGTCATTCCAGTATTAATGGAGCTAGACACGGGGGCCAGCCAGTCCCTGATGAGTATCAAACAGTTCGAAAGGTTGTGGGTGTTCAAGGCCAGGAGGCCAAAATTATTGCCGATTGACGCTCAGCTATGGACATATACAAAGGAGATCATTCTGGTGTTCGGCAGCGCCACGGTAGTCGTGACCCACAGAGATCCGGAGAACAGGTTGCCACTCTGGATTGTCCCGGGGGACGGTGCCGCACTACTGGGGAGGAGTTGGCTTGCTGTCATGAACTGGAAATGGGGCGATGTCAATGCAATTTCTTCTGTGGAACGAATATCATGCTCACAGGTACTGGACAAATTCGACTCACTAGTTCAACCCGGCATTGGCACTTTCATGGGGACCAAGGTAGTGATTCGCATAAACCCGGACAGCAGGCCAGTACACAACAAGGCCAGAGTGGTGCCGTACGTGATGCGGGAAAAGATAGAAGGCGAATTGGACCGCCTGCTGAGGGAAGGCATCATCTCGCCAGTCGAATTCAGTGACTGGGTGAGCCCGATTGTGCCGGTGCTCAAGGCAAATGGGTCGGTCAGGATATGTGGTGATTACAAGGCCACCATCAATCGGGTGTCACTCCAAGACCAGTACCCACTACTGAGAGCGGAGGACCTCTTTGCGACGCTATCCGGTGGCAAACTTTTTTCAAAATTGGACCTCACCTCAGCTTACATGACCCAGGTGCAGGCGAGTGAGTCGAAGAAGCTGACCACCATCTCGACACACAAGGGGATGTCCGTTCGGGATTCGTTTGGCCGCCTCAATCTTTCAGCAAAATATGGATAGATGCAGACCTGGAACGTGTGCTCAGCTGGGCAATGCACCGAGGGAAGCCCCCCTTGGCCCCTGGTCCTGGCCGCCAAGCCATGGTCACGCATCCATGTGGACTATGCAGGTCCTTTCATGGGAAAAATGTTTTTGGTTGTCGTAGACACCTACTCCAAATGGATCGAGTGTGCCATTTAAATTCAAGCACATCCTCGGCCACGGTAGAAAGTCTACAGGCAATGTTCTACCGGATGTCTTGGTCAGCGACAATCGCCTGTGCTTCACAAGCACTGAATTCCAGGACTTCATGGCAGGAAATGGTATCAACCATGTCAGAACGGCACCGTTCAAACCGGCCTCAAAGCGCCAGGCGGAACGAGCAGTGCAGATAATCAAACAGGGGATGCTCAGAATCCAAGGGGGTTCCCTACAAAGCTGCTTATCACGCCTCCTGTTGGCCAATAGATCCCGATCACACTCGCTCACAGGGGTTCCACCCGCAGAGCTGCTAATGAAAAGGACGCTCAAAACCAGGTTATCCCTTATACACCGCACTATGAAAGAAATTGTTGAGAGCAGGCGTCAGTCACAATGTGACTACCATGACAGGAATGCGAGAGCACGATGTATTGATGTCAATGACCCTGTTTTTGTCCTTAATTACGCTGCAGGGCCCAAATGGCTCGCAGGCACTGTGATTGCCAAAGAGGGGAATAGGGTTTTGATAGTTAAACTTACCAATGGACAAATCTGCTGCAAACACGTGGATCAAACTAAAAGGAGGTTCAACAACCCCATAGAAGAAGCAGAGGAAGAACACGACGTAGAGTTTACTCCACCACAGGTGACCGAACACCGGAACCAAGTGGAAGAGAGCACAGTCCGGACAGGCCTGAGGCACCGCAAACAGCAGACACTCAGGCCAGCGCCCAACAACCGGAGCCCCAACTCAGGCGCTCTACAAGGGAGCGTAAACCACCAGAGAGACTTAACCCAATAAGACTTTGGGGGGGAGGTGATGTCATGTATTCAACTTTCATTGTAACCCATGTATAAGCTAACCTAAGTTGTACATCTTGAGAACATTGACCACAAAGGGGGGAACGTGTGGGAATCACTCCTAATCTGGACTTTCAGGTGTAAAAGGGGAAGCTCCACCCACCTTCATCACTTGAGGTCTTGGTAATAAAGGTAACTGGTCACAGAGTGACCGTCTCTCAAGTATGGGCCTCATGTGCATTTATACTGTATAGTAAGGACATATTAATGGCTGATCTGTACCTTAACTCCATTTACACAATATTTCCGTAGCCCTTAATACACATGCCCAACAATCGATCTCAGTCTTGAAATCTCCACTTGACTCCCGGCCAACATCTTTTTGATTGCGGGGGGGGAGGAGAAATCTCGGTTTCCTCTACCCTTTGTGTGAAAAATATTTCCTGATTTCGCTCCTAAACGACCTGGCTCTAATGTTAAGATGATGTCCCCTTGTTCTTAATTCCCTCACCAGGGGAAATAGTTTTTCTCTCTCTACCCTATCCAATCCTTCCATCATTTTAAACACCTTTATCAGATCACTCCTCAATCTTCTAAACTCAAGGGAATATAAAGCCAAGTTTATGCAACCTGGCCTCATAATTTAGGCCTTTAGTCCGTGATGCCCTTCTGGTGAATCTGTGCTGCACCACCGGCATCTCCTTCCTGTTACTCCAGGTCTGGCCAAGGCTTCCTCCAGCTGAAGCATCGCTCTGCATTCCAGCCCCCTCAAGGTAAAGGCCAACGTTCCATTAATCTTTTTGATTGTTTTCTGTACGTATCTACCAGCTTTTAACGATGTCTGTAGCTGGATTCCCAAATCTCTCTGTTCCTCCACAGTTCCGAGTTGATCACCATTGAAAAAATATTCCGATTTATCTTTCTTGAGTCCAAGGTGGACACTTGCCTACCTCGAACGGCATTTGCCATAACATTATCCACTCACTCAAAGAACAAATCCCCAGGGGACACCACTTGGCACATCCCATAAATCAGACTATCTTCCGTTTATCCCCACTCTTTGGCTCCCAACCAATTTCCAACCCAAGTCAAAAGACTACCGCCAATTCTATGTGCCCTCGACTTTGTTGGCAGTCTCGTTTGGAACTTTATTGAAAGCCTTCTAGAAGTCTATCTGAATAACATCCATAGGCAATCCCTTATCTACCATGTTAGTACCGCCTCAAAAAATCCAACTATGTTGGTTAGACATGACTCAGCTGTTACACACCCACGTTGGCTCTCTGAGCAGCTCATATTTGTCCAAAACCTCAGTCAATCTGTCCCTAATGACAGATTCTGGTTACTCCCCCACACTGACATTTGACTAATAGGCCTATCATTTTCTAATTTATCTCTTTTACCCTTCTGAACATTGGCAATCCAAGGGGTCAGTTCCTGAGCCAAGAGAGTTTTGGAAGATCATGAATAACTTATCAACAATTTCCTCGCCCACTTCTCCCCTACACCCTGGGGTGGAAACCATCGGGTCCTGGATTTCTGTCTATCTTTAATCTCACTCGTTTCTCCATCGGCAAGTTTTTACTTATATTAAGCCTAGTTAGTTCCTGCCCTTGTGTCTCTGGTATTTTAGCCCATCCTCTGTGAAGACAGATACAAAGTGAATAGTTAGTAAGTTTATTACAGTATCACCTGTGTCTGTCATTAAGGGGCCCACATTCTCCTCATATTTTTGTAAAAGCCTTCACTGTTGTCCCTGATATTCCTCACAAGTGTTTCCTCGTATTCCCTTTTTGCCATTCTAACCACATTCCTTTGTTGTTCTTTATATCTCTCCCAGTCCGCAGCAGCCCTTTTCATTATACAAGTAACGATCTTGCTCTCAACCTTTAGGGGTACGTATGTGTCTTGCATTCTCCTAAATAATATTTGAACATCTCCCACTAACCATCTGTAGTTTTATCCATTCATCATTTTCCTCTGTCAATTGTGGCCAATTTCTGCCTCATCCCATTAAAGTCAGCCTTACCTAAATTAAAACCGTCGGGGTCAAATTCGCTCGCTAACGCTTGCTGATAATGGCGATGTTAGCTGGGAGTTGGGCCTGGTGATAACGGTGATGTTAGCTGGGAGTTGGGCCTGGTGATAACTGCGATGTTAGCTGGGAGTTGGGCCTGGTGATAACGGCGGTGTTAGCTGGGAGTTGGGTCTGGTGATAACGGTGATGTTAGCTGAGAGTTGGGCCTGGTGATAACGGTGATGTTAGCTGAGAGTTGGGCCTGGTGATAATGGCGATGTTAGCTGGGAGTTGGGCCTATGATAACGGCGATGTTAGCTGAGAGTTGGGCCTGGTGATAACGGTGATGTTAGCTGGAAGTTGGGCCTGGTGATAACGATAATGTTAGCTGAGAGTTGGGTCTGGTGATAACGGCGATGTTAGCTGAGAGTTGGGTCTGGTGATAACGATAATGTTAGCTGGGAGTTGGGCCTGGTGATAACGGTGATGTTAGCTGGGAGTTGGGCCTGGTGATAACGGTGATGTTAGCTGGGAGTTGGGCCTGGTGATAACGGCGATGTTAGCTGAGAGTTGGGCCTGGTGATAATGGTGATGTTAGCTGGAAGTTGGGCCTGGTGATAATGGTGATGTTAGCTGGGAGTTGGGCCTGGTGATAATGGTGATGTTAGCTGGGAGTTGGGCCTGGTGATAATGGTGATGTTAGCTGGGAGTTGGGCCTGGTGATAACGGCGATGTTAGCTGGGAGTTGGTTGGGAGTGGCGATGGGAGCTGTTCATGCCCACATGAGATTTGGTGGTCATTTTATAAAGCATTAAAACGTTACGTCCCGCCGGCTTACGCCTCGGAAATCCTGAGATCAGTACGCGTGCGATGCCTCCTTGGCATCTCTATCACGATATTTAGTTTGTACGGCTGCCGTACAGCCTGATGTGTGTGTGGGGGGGGGTTGGGGAAGTTTGTGTGTGTGTGTGTGTGTGTGTGGGGGGGGGTCGGGGAAGTTTGTGTGTGGGGGTCGGGGAAGTCTGTGTGTGTGTGTGTGTGTGTGTGTGTGGGGGGGGGTTGGGGAAGTTTGTGTGTGTGTGTGTGTGTGTGTGGGGGGGGTCGGGGAAGTTTGTGTGTGTGTGTGTGTGTGTGTGTGTGTGTGTGTGTGGGGGGGGTTGGGGAAGTTTGTGTGTGTGTGTGTGTGTGTGTGTGGGGGGGGTTGGGGAAGTTTGTGTGTGTGTGTGTGTGTGTGTGTGTGTGTGTGTGTGGGGGGGGGGGGGTCGGGGATGTTTGTGTGTGTGTGTGTGTGTGTGTGGGGGGGGTCGGGGAAGTTTGTGTGTGTGTGTGTGTGTGTGGGGGGGGGTCGGGGAAGTTTGTGTGTGTGTGTGTGTGTGTGTGTGGGGGGGGTTGGGGAAGTTTGTGTGTGTGTGTGTGTGTGTGGGGGGGGGTTGGGGAAGTTTGTGTGTGTGTGTGTGTGTGTGTGTGTGGGGGGGGGGTCGGGGAAGTTTGTGTGTGTGTGTGTGTGTGTGTGTGTGTGGGCGTCGGGGAAGTGTATGTGTGTGTGTGTGTGTGTGTATGTGGGGGGGGTGGGGGTCGGGGAAGTTTGTGTGTGTGTGTGTGTGGGGGGGGGTCGGGGAAGTTTGTGTGTGTGTGTGTGTGTGTTTGGGGGGGTCGGGAAAGTTTGTGTGTGTGTGTCTGTGTGTGGGGGGGGGGGTCGGGGAAGTTTGTGTGTGTGTGTGTGTGTGTGTTTGGGGGGGTCGGGGAAGTTTGTGTGTGGGGGTTGGGGAAGTCTGTGTGTGTGTGTGTGTGGGGGGGGGTCGGGGAAGTTTGTGTGTGTGTGTGTGTGAGGGGGGGTCGGGGAAGTTTGTGTGTGTGGGGGTCGGGGAAGTTTGTGTGTGTGTGTGTGTGTGTGTGTGTGGGGGGGGGTCGGGGAAGTTTGTGTGTGTGTGTGTCGGGAAGTTTGTGTGTGTGTGTGTGTGTGTGTGTGTGTGTGGGTGGGTCGGGGAAGTTTGTGTGTGTGTGTGTCGGGAAGTTTTTGTGTGTGTGTGTGTGTGTGTGGGGGGGGGGTCGGGGAAGTTTGTGTGTGTGTGTGTGTGTGTGGGGGGGGGGGTCGGGGAAGTTTGTGTGTGTGTGTGTCGGGAAGTTTGTGTGTGTGTGTGTGTGTGTGTGTGGGTGGGTCGGGGAAGTTTGTGTGTGTGTGTGTGTGTGGGGGGGGGGGGCGGTCGGGGAAGTTTGTGTGTGTGTGTGTGTGTGTCGGGAAGTTTGTGTGTGTGTGTGTGTGTGTGTGGGGGGGGGGGGTCGGGGAAGTTTGTGTGTGTTTGTGTGTGTGTGTGGGTGGGTCGGGGAAGTTTGTGTGTGGGGGTTGGGGAAGTTCTCCCCGTTTCCCAGCGAGCTCGGCTGCCTCCTGATGTGAGACTCAGTTGGCCCCCTGAGCTCCCACCCGAGGGTGAGTGTACACCGCTACCTTTTGGTGCCGTCCTCTTGTCTTCAGCCGTTAAAACTGAGTTTGGTCGTTTGAGCCTGGACCGATCGCCTGGCGGTAAATTCAGGTCCGGCAGTGACACCACCCCAAAAATGGCGGTACCGAATTTCGGCCCGTTAGTTTGTGAGTCGCCCTTCTCGGTCTCGGACCTCGCGCCACTGTTAGCTCGCTGTTCCCTACCGTTAGACATGTGACCAATTCATGCTCGTTGCTGAGCAACAAATCTAGTCTGGCCTGTTCTCGAGTTGGTTCAGAATATATTACATAAGAACATAATAAATAGGAGCAGGAGTCAGCCATTCGGCCCCTTGAGCCTGCGCCGCCATTTAATATGAGCATGGCTGATTTGATCATGGACTTGGGTCCACTTCCCTGCCTGCTTCCCATAACCCTTTATTCCCTTATTGTTCCAGGAAACTGTCTTGAATACACTCAAAACACTTGCTGCCGTTGGAACTTGAACTGTTTGTCCCAGATTTTTGCAACTATTTCTCAATGTCCTGTCACTTTAAGAGATTGTGTCAGCCGAGCGGAGCTGCGCCTTTAAACACAGTGCTGCAGTGCAGCGTACCCTGGGAATAAGGAAGACCTTTGATTGACACCGAATCTGACCAATCAAGTAACCAGGCTGAATGACTGTAACTTCATGGAGCCAATCAGACGAAAGCAGGAGGTCGGAATGGAACACACCCGCAGTTGGCTGAACTTGTCTGAAGCAAACTTTGAGGAAATGGCAGAAGTGGCTGGCAGCGCAGGGATGGTGTGAATATGGCAAGTTCAGGCAAACCTGCAGAGATTATACATCTCAATGTGGGAGGAAAGAGGTGGGTGAAGGCTCCAGCCCGCTTACTATCAGCCTGTCGCTGCTGCGCGTTGTGTTGGTTGGCTGTGAGCTGCTGAGATATTTGTGTTCCCGAGCCTGCTGACGGGGTACAGTACTCCGGGAGGGAGATGCTGCAATAACTCTGCTCAAACAGCCACACCTTGTGCTGTGAAATGGATCAGCAGCTCACTAAAATGGCAAAGAAAGATAGTCACTGTTGTAATGCTGACAATGCAGCAGCCAATTTGTGCACAGCAAGCTCCCACAAATAATCTGCTTCAGCGATGTTGGTTGAAGGATAAATATTATCCAGGACACTGGTGATCATTCCCCTGCTCTTCATTGAAATAGTGCCATGGGATCTTTTATGTCTGCCCAATAGGGCCTCTGTTTAACATCTCCTCCGAAAGACGGCACCTCCCAACAGTGCGGCGCTCCCTCAGTACTGCCCCTCCGACAGTGCGCCGCTCCCTCAGTACTGCCCCTCCGACAGTGTGGCGCTCCCTCAGTACTGCCCCTCTGACAGTGCCGCGCTCCCTCAGTACTGCCCCTCCGACAGTGCCGCGCTCCCTCAGTACTTCCCCTCCGACAGTGCGGCGCTCCCTCAGTACTGCCCCTCTGACAGTGCGGCGCTCCCCCAGTGCGGCACTCCCTCAGTACTGCCCCTCCTACATTGCAGGATTAATGATAATGTCAGGGTTGCACTCGAGGGAACAAAGTGCTGGAAGTTGAGAGGTAGGTCGGCTCGAGTGACTGAGTGGAGTAGAGAAATGAGACAGCCGCTATCACCCCGACAGTTCCCAATGAAAGGAGCTGGAGGATGGAGGGGTGCAGGTGGATGGAGAATAGTGTAGATGAGAGAAAGCGTTAGTTGTGCGGGCTGGGGAGGGGCAGGCGGGGGGTAGACACCAGGGCAAGGTGGTGGGTGCGGAGGTGAAGGCGACAGAAGAAGAACGGGGTGTCGTGCCAAGCTCAGAGTTCATTGAGGAGATGAAATTGCGTTGTTTGTTGAGGACTAATCACTGGGGGTCAGAGGGCGAAGGTCAGAGTAGATTGCTAAGGTTGAGATTGGATGGGGGATGGGGTCAGAAGGATGTGGAGAGCAGTTGGTATCTAAGAATTGTTAAAGCTTGCGCTGAGGAGAAACTTCTTCACTCAGAGAGTTGTTAACCTGTGGAATTCCCTGCCGCAGAGAGTTGTTGAGGCCAGTTCATTGGATGTATTCAAGAGGGAGTTAGATGTGGCCCTTACAGCTAAAGGGGTCAAGGGGTATGGAGAGAAAACAGGAAAGGGGTACTGAGGGAATGATCAGCCATGATCTTATTGAATGGTGGTGCAGGCTCGAAGGGCCGAATGGCCTACTCCTGCACCTATTTTCTATGTTTCTATGTTTCTTCACAACTGAAAAGAAAAAAAAAGCTTTTTAATTGAAGCGCCGGGAGAGGCGAAGAATGAAATGGATTTATGGCCCAGGGCTGCTGTGAGACAGTGAGAGAGTCGGAGCAGCTGACGGGAGAGTGCGTGTGCTGGTGCCTGACATTGAGCGAGAGCCGTGATTTGAGGAGCGCTGAATATCTGTAATCGTAGGCAGATCTAAGGCATGGAATCCACGGGGAATAAAACTGAGTCGGTTGCTGAGGAAGGAGATGTGGCTGAAAGAGAGATTTGGTTGATATGAGCAGGAATCCTGGCTGATTACTTCCCAGGCTAGGGAACTGAGGCCAACGTGGTCCCAACCCAACCCCCTCCCCCCCCCCCCAGGGCTGGCACAGAATGTGGACACCTAGTTGGAGTTGGGTCACTGGGAGAGAGCGCTGCATGTAGACCCTGTCCTTTAACTGGGGTCGGGGAGGGCCGGATACTGACCCCTGGGGGTCGGGGAGGGCCGGATACTGACCCCTGGGGGTCGGGGAGGGCCGGATACTGACCCCTGGGGGTCGGGGAGGATCATGTACTGACCCCTGGGAGTCGGGGAGGGCCGGATACTGACCCCTGGGGGTCGGGGAGGGCCGGATACTGACCCCTGGGGGTCGGGGAGGGCCGGATACTGACCCCTGGGGGTCGGGGAGAGCTGGATACTGACCCCTGGGGGTCGGGGAGGGCTGGATACTGACCCCTGGGGGTCGGGGAGGGCCGGATACTGACCCCTGGGGGTCGGGGAGGGCCGGATACTGACCCCTGGGGGTCGGGGAGGGCCGGATACTGACCCCTGGGGGTCGGGGAGAGCTGGATACTGACCCCTGGGGGTCGGGGAGGGCTGGATACTGACCCCTGGGGGTCGGGGAGGGCCGGATACTGACCCCTGGGGGTCGGGGAGGGCCGGATACTGACCCCTGGGGGTCGGGGAGGGCCGGATACTGACCCCTGGGGGTTGGGGAGGATCAGGTATTGACCCCTGGGTGTCGGGGAGGGCCGGATACTGACCCCTGGGGGTCGGGGAGGGCCGGATACTGACCCCTGGGGGTCGGGGAGAGCTGGATACTGACCCCTGGGGGTCGGGGAGGGCTGGATACTGACCCCTGGGGGTCGGGGAACGCCGGATACCACAACTGATAACTCTTGTTCCCTTCAATATCTTCGTTAGGTTCAGTTCCTCACGGCAGACCCTCACGTGGATACCGGACTCTTTTTTCTCGAGGTAAGACTCTCGCTGGCCCAGACTGTGGCCACACGTCACGCACAAACCAGCTTCCAAGGCCAGATTTTCTGATGGGTGATAATTTCCCCACTTGTTCCCGTGTCTCATGGTTTGGAGAATTTTAGTTACAGGGTTTGCAGTGACTTTTCATCAAATGCAAAGCCAGCTTCAGAATTCGCACCTCACTCCACCCAACCCGGTAGGGGGGGCGGGGTTTGTTTCACATGTCGTGGGGGGGAGGTGTCGTGGGGAGGGGGTCATGTGTCGCCGGGGGGATTGTTGCAGGGGGGTCACGTGTTGCGGGTCACGTGTTGCAGGGTGGGGTCGCAGGTCACGTGTCGCGGTCACATGTTGTGGGGTGATCACGTGTTGCGGGTCACGTGTTGCGGGGGGGTTCGCGGGTCGTGTGTTGCGGGTCACGTGATGCGCTCTATGTGACTCTCAGTCGGTCCCCAAGGGCCTGCTACTGATCTGAAGCCATAAACTTGTTTTTCTCTCTCAGCCTATTGAGCGGGAGGATCTCCACGCTGAAGGATGAAACTGGAGCGGTGAGTGAAACCCACAGTGGCTTTCTGTCAGAAACCAGATAGTGACCCTGGTCAGAAATATAACACATGCCACAGCATCGGCTGACCTCTGCAATCACCAACGTTATTCACTCTTTATTATTCACTTTAGATTTTTATCGATCGAGATCCGACTGTCTTCACCTCCATCTTGAATTTTCTCCGCACCAAGGAGCTGGACGCCAGGTAGCCCAGAAACGGCGGCAGGTCACAAGGGGTCAGGGAGGGCAGGCACCACGGGTAACCATCCCGTTTCCTGGGGAAGAGGCTAGCAAGTGTGCTCAGATCATGGCCGGTTAGGGAGGCTTTACTCTGTATCTAACCCCCTGTACCTGCCCTGGGAGTGTTTGATGGGGCAGTGTAGAGGGAGCTTTACTCTGTATCTAACCCCCTGTACCTGCCCTGGGAGTGTTTGATGGGACAGTGTAGAGGGAGCTTTACTCTGTATCTAACCCTGTGCTGTACCTGCCCTGGGAGTGTTTGATGGGGCAGTGTAGAGGGAGCTTTACTCTGTATCTACCCCGTGCTGTACCTGCCCCGGGAGTGTTTGATGGGACAGTGTAGAGGGAGATTTACTCTGTATCGAACCCCATGCTGTACCTGCCCTGGGAGTGTTTGATGGGACAGTGTAGAGGGAGCTTTACTCTGTATCTAACCCCCTGTACCTGCCCTGGGAGTGTTTGATGGGACAGTGTAGAGGGAGATTTACTCTGTATCGAACCTCATGCTGTACCTGCCCTGGGAGTGTTTGATGGGACAGTGTAGAGGGAGCTTTACTCTGTATCTAACCCGTGCTGTACCTGCCCTGGGAGTGTTTGATGGGACAGTGTAGAGGGAGCTTTACTCTGTATCGAACCCCATGCTGTACCTGCCCTGGGAGTGTTTGATGGGACAGTGTAGAGGGAGCTTTACTCTGTATCTAACCCCCTGTACCTGCCCTGGGAGTGTTTGATGGGACAGTGTAGAGGGAGCTTTACTCTGTATCTAACCCCATGTCCCTGCCCCTGGGAGTGTTTGATGGGACAGTGTAGAGGGAGCTTTACTCTGAATCTAACCCCGTGCTGTACCTGCCCTGGGAGTGTTTGATGGGACAGTGTAGAGGGAGCTTTACTCTTTGTGCCTTCATTCAATGAGTAGAGGCCTCGAGTGGAGTTGTTTGTCGGGGTGGGTAATGGAGGGGCGGGCGAGAGAGCAAAGTGATTGTTCCCATGTTGATATTTTACTGGTATTTTTTAATCACTGAGCAGCTGTGGGATTCTCTCGAATTAAAGGACTGAATTAATTTTTTCCCAGAGATGTCAACATTGGAATGCTTCGGCACGAGGCTGAGTTCTATGGAATCTCGCCGCTGGGTGAGTGACGAATACCGTGGCTTGCTGCCCAGAACCTGTAGGGGGGAATAACTTGAGTCGACATTCTCATTCACCCTCGCTCTGCAACCGAGACCCCACTTTTGCCACATCCCGGACTCAAAATATAGTCCCAGACTCCACCACCACAATCTTCCCAGATCCCGAAACCTCTCTTCCCAATTGTCCATGAATTTGCACCCCATTCCCAGCTCGCTCCTACCCTTGCGTTCCCTCCGACAGTGCGGTACTCCCTCAGTACTGCCCCTCTGACAGTGCAATGACTTGAAGACACATAACCTCAACAGGATCACCATGTTATTGCCGTGGTTACAGGAGCAGCTCGAGCTGGATTCTTCGTCACACTCATCATCATCATCATCATAGGCAGTCCCTCGGAATCGAGGAAGACTTGCTTCCACTCCTGAAGTGAGTTATTTGGTGGCTGAACAGTCCAATATGGGAGCCACAGTCCCTGTCACAGGTGGGACAGATAGTGGTTGAGGGAAAGGGAGGGTGGGACAGGTTTGCCGCAGTTGAGGGAAGGGGAGGGTGGGACTGGTTTGCCGCACGCTCCTTCCGCTGCCTGAGCTTGGTTTCTGCATGCTCTCGGCGATGAGACTCGAGGTGCTCAGTGCCCTCCCGGATGCACTTCCTCCACTTAGGGCGGTCTTTGGCCAGGGACTCCCAGGTGTCGGTGGGGAGGTTGCACTTTATCAGGGAGGCTTTGAGGGTGTCCTTAAAATGTTTCCTCTGCCACCTGGGGCTCGTTTGCCATGTAGGAGTTCCGAGTAGAGCGCTTGCTTTGGGAGTCTCGTGTCGGGCATGTGGACAATGTGGCCCACCCAGCGGAGCTGGTCGTGTGTGGTCAGTGCTTCGATGCTGGGGATGTTGGCCTGGTCGAAAACACTGTCATACTCACTGTCTTAATATTGCAAGTAGCTGCCCCTCCGCGCTGGTCCTGTGGCGGAGCTGCCCCTCGCGCTGGTCCTGAGGCGGAGCTGCCCCTATGCGCTGGTCCTGTGGCGGAGCTGCCCCTCCGCGCTGGTCCTGAGGCGGAGCTGCCCCTATGCGCTGGGCCTGAGGCGGAGCTGGGCCTGTGGCGGAGCTGCCCCTCCGCGCTGGGCCTGTGGCGGAGCTTCAGCTTTTGTTTTTCCGTTTCCCAGTTCGCCGCCTGGAGCTGTGCGAGGATTTGGAATGTTCGTCGTGTGGGAGTGTCCTGTTCCATGGATACCTGCCTCCTCCTGGTAAGTCCAACGTTCTCTGTTTCTCTGCCTCTTCCCAGGATTCTGGTCAATGTGTTCTGACGTTGAAGGCGATCTTTGGCCGTGGGGTGCGATCCTGCCGAGGTGTTGCTGCGGTGCATGTGTGAGGACAAGAGCGGGCTTGGCTGTGATGCCTTTGGAGATCGAATAGTCTATGCTTAAGCTCAAAGAATGGTGGGGGGGCGAGGGCGAGCGCAAGCTATCAGAGTGAGGTTCCTGCCCTTTGACCTTTACCCTGTTGGGAGATGGGGTGGCGGTAGGAGACATTAATAACATAAGAAATAGTAGCAGGAGTCGGCCATTCAGCCCCTCGAGCCTGCTCCGCCATTCAATAAGACCACGGCTGATCTGATCATGGACTCAGCTCCACTTCCCCGCCCGTTCCCCATAACCCTCGACTCCCTTATCGTTCAAAAATCTGTCGATCTCCGCCTTAAATATATTCAATGACCCAGCCTCCACAGCTCTCTGGGGCAGAGAATTCCACAGATTTACAACCCTCTGAGAGAAGAAATTCCTCCTCATCTCTGTTTTAAATGGACGGCCCCTTATTCTAAAATTATACCCCCAGTTCTAGATTCCCCTATGAGTGGGAATATCCTCTCTGCATCCACCTTGTCGAGCCCCCTCATTATCTTATATGTTTCAATAAGATTACCTCTCGTTCTTCTGAACTCCAATGAGTATAGGCCCAACCTACTCAACCTTTCTTCAAAAGTCAATCCCCTCGTCTCCGGAATCAACCGAGTGAACTTTCTCTGAACAGCCTCCAATGCAAGTATATCCTTAAATACGGGAACCAAAACTGTACGCAGTACTCCAGGTGTGGCCTCACCAATACCCTGTACAGTTGTAGCAGGACTTCTCTGCTTTTATACTCCATCCCCCTTGCAATAAAGGCCAACATTCCATTGGCCTTCCTGATTACTTGCTGTACCTGCATACTAACTTTTTGTGTTTCATGCACAAGTACCCCCAGGTCCCACTGTACTGTAGCACTTTGCAATTTTTCTCCATTTAAAAAATAATTTTAATTTTTTTTATTCTGCCAAAGTGGATAACCTCACACTTTCCAACATTATACTCCATCTGACAAATGTTTGCCCACTCACTTAGCCTGTCTATATCACTTTGTAGATTCTTTGTGTCGTCCTCACAATTTGCTTTCCCATCCATCTTTGTATCATCAGCTACATTACACTCTGTCCCTTCATCCAAGTCATTAATATAGATTGTAAATAGTTGAGGACCCAGCACTGATCCCCGCGGCACCTCATTAGTTACTGTTTGCCAACCCTGTCTGCTGTAAAAATAAAAAAGCGAAGGTGGCTCAACCATGGCTATCAAGGGATATCAGGGATAGTAGTAAAGCCAAGGAAGTGGCATACAAATTGGCCAGAAATAGCAGCGAACCTGGGGACTGGGAGAAATTTAGAACTCAGCAGAGGAGGACAAAGGGTTTGATTAGGTCAGGGAAAATAGAGTACGAGAAGAAGCTTGCAGGGAACATTAAGATGGACTGCAAAAGCTTCTATAGATATGTAAAGAGAAAAAGGTTAGTAAAGACAAACGTAGGTCCCCTGCAGTCAGAATCAGGGGAAGTCATAACGGGGAACAAAGAAATGGCAGACCAATTGAACAAGTACTTTGGTTGGGTATTCACTCAGGAGGACACAAACAACCTTCCGGATATAAAAGGGGTCAGAGGGTCTAGTAAGGAGGAGGAACTGAGGGAAGTCCTTATTAGTCGGGAAATTGTGTTGGGGAAATTGATGGGATTGAAGGCCGATAAATCCCCAGGGCCTGATGGACTGCATCCCAGAGTACTTAAGGAGGTGGCCTTGTAAATAGCGGATGCGTTGACAGTCATTTTCCAACATTCCATTGACTCTGGATCAGTTCCTATGGAGTGGAGGGTAGCCAATGTAATCCCACTTTTTTTAAAAAAGGAGGGAGAGAGAAAACAGGGAATTATAGACCGGTCAGCCTGACATCGGTAGTGGGTAAAATGATGGAATCAATTATTAAGGATGTCATAGCAGCGCATTTGGAAAGAGGTGACATGATAGGTCCAAGTCAGCATGGATTTGTGAAAGGGAAATCATGCTTGACAAATCTTCTGGAATTTTTTGAGGATGTTTCCAGTAGAGTGGACAAGGGAGAACCAGTTGATGTGTATTTGGACTTTCAAAAGGCTTTTGACAAGGTCGCACACAAGAGATTAATGTGCAAAATTAAAGCACATGGGATTGGGGGTAGTGTGCTGATGAGGATTGAGAACTGGTTGGCAGACAGGAAGCAAAGAGTAGGAGTAAATGGGTATTTTTCAGGATGGCAGGCAGTGACTAGTGGGGTACCGCAAGGTTCTGTGCTGGGGCCCCAGCTGTTTACATTGTACATTAATGATTTAGACGAGGGGATTAAATGTAGTATCTCCAAATTTGCGGATGACACTAAGTTGGGTGGCAGTGTGAGCTGCGAGGAGGATGCTATGAGGCTGCAGAGTGACTTGGATAGATTAGGTGAGTGGGCAAATGCATGGCAGATGAAGTATAATGTGGATAAATGTGAGGTTATCCACTGTGGTGGTAATCTGAATGGTGACAGATTAGGAAAAGGGGAGGTGCAACGAGACCTGGGTGTCATGGTACATCAGTCATTGAAGGTTGGCATGCAGGTACAGCAGGCGGTTAAGAAAGCAAATGGCATGTTGGCCTTCATAGCGAGGAGATTTGAGTACAGGGGCAGGGAGGTGTTACTACAGTTGTACAGGGCCTTGGTGAGGCCACACCTGGAGTATTGTGTACAGTTTTGGTCTCCTAACTTGAGGAAGGACATTCTTGCTATTGAGGGAGTGCAGCGAAGGTTCACCAGACTGATTCCCGGGATGGCGGGACTGACCTATCAAGAAAGACTGGATCAACTGGGCTTGTATTCACTGGAGTTCAGAAGAATGAGAGGGAATCTCATAGAAACGTTTAAAATTCTGACAGATTTAGACAGGTTAGATGCAGGAAGAATGTTCACAATGTTGGGGAAGTCCAGAACCAGGGGTCACAGTCTAAGGATAAGGGGTAAGCCATTTAGGACTGAGATGAGGAGAAACTTCTTCACCCAGAGAGTGGTGAACCTGTGGAATTCTCTACCACAGAAAGTTATTGAGGACAATTCACTAAATATATTCAAAAAGGAGTTAGATGTAGTCCTTACTACTCGGGGGATCAAGGGGTATGGCGAGAAAGCAGGAATGGGGTACTGAAGTTGCATGTTCAGCCATGAACTCATTGAATGGCGGTGCAGGCTCGAAGGGCTGAATGGCCTACTCCCGTACCTATTTTCTATGTTTCTAACCCGAGAATGAACCATTTATCCCAACTCTCTGTTTTCTGTTCGTTAGCCAATCCTCTATATATGCTAATATATTACCCCAACCCCGTGACCTTTTATCTTGTGCAGTAACCTTTCATGTGGCACCTTGTCAAATGCCTTCTGGAAATCCAAATACACCACATCCACTGATTTCCCCTTTATCCATCCTGTTCGTTACATCCTCAAAGAACTCCAGCAAATTTGTCAAACATGATTTCCCTTCATTTTACCATGCTGACTCTGCTTGATTGAATCATGCTTTTCCAAATGTCCCGTTACTGCTTCCTTAATAATGGACTCCAGCATTTTCCCAACGACAGATGTTAGGATAACTGGTCTATAGATTCCTGCTTTTTGTCTGCCTCCTTTTTAAATAGGGGTGTTACATTTGCAGTTTTCCAATCCACTGGGACCTCCCCAGAATCCAGGGAATTTTGGTAGATTACAACCAATGCATCCACTATCTCTGCAGCCACTTCTTTTAAGACCCTCGGATGTAAGCCATCAGATCTAGGGGACTTGTCTGCCTTTAGAGACCAGAGGGCGATTGTGCCTTTTTGTGGGGGAGAGGGGGTGGGCGAGGTTCCTTTCTGATCCTTTATTCTGATGCAGTTCTCTGTCCTCAGTGATGCCAGCAATGAGACGGAATCGGCACAGCCTGGCTGGGCCACAGTTTGTGGGGTGTCGGCAGGAGGGCACAGATCGGGTGCCTGTGCGACGGAGCAACACCATGCCACCAAACCTGGGCAATGCCGGGATTCTCGGGAAACTCCTGGAGCAGCGAGGGAACGGTTTGTATAATGTCGGTGCGAGGCATCATGTGACCTGCAGTTCCTCTCCCGCCCCCAGGTGGCTCAGTTGTCCATGTGTTGATCCTGAGGCACACTGGTCTGTTGCAGCCAGACCCGGTACTACAATCGAACTCCGCACCGAGTTATGGGGATCAGAAACTCGATCAGAAGCTCGTCGTCACCAGCTCGTGACATTTGCTGGAAGTTCCACGTGTGGAGGGCAGGCATCGGAGGAGGGGTCAGGCAATAGGTGGGGTTGAAGCTGGGTTTGGGGGTCGAGTGAAGTCAGAGGGTGCGTTGGGGTCAGACATGGCCAAAGTGGTTAAATGCCATGCGCTGTTAGTCCAGCCTGGACCTGTTGAGATGCAGGTCTACTTAACACAGCAGGCAAGACTGGCATTTATTGTCCACCCCGTTGGAGTTTCTTCTCAAACCGTGTGGTGAAGGTGCTCCCACAGTGCTGTTAGTGAGGGAGTGCCAGGATTGTGACCCAGCGACGATGAAGGAACGGCTGATATATTTCCAAGTCGGGATGGTGTGTGACTGGGAGGGGAACGTGGAGGTGGTGGTGTTCCCATGTGCCTGCTGCCCTTGTCCTTCTAGGGGGTAGAGGTCGCGGGTTTGGGAGGTGCTGCCGAAGAAGCCTTGGTGAGTTGCTGCAGTGCATCTTGTAGATGGTGCACACTGCAGCCACGGTGCGCCGGTGGTGGAGGGAGTGAGTGTTGAAGGTGGGGGATGGGGGGCATTAATATTGAGTTTGCGTCTTTGAGGAGCCCAGGGCACGGAGGCAGTTGAAGTTCTCCAACATCTGCTGGTGGTGATGAGTTGAGATTAACGCAGCCCAGGGATGGGAGTGGGGACAACCCGGGCTGTGGATTAGCAGCTCCAGCCCCCAATGTCAGCCGGTGTTGACGGGACAGTAATGAATCTGTGATGGCATCACGAGGAACATTTAATCCGTAAAACGGAAGGTCTTTGGGTACTGGTGTTGGGGGAGGGGTGGGGGTGTGTGCCAGGGGGGTTGCTGGGGTTGGGGTGGGTGGGGGGGATCTGCAGAACCGGAGTGGCGAGCTCGCTCGTGTGACCCTAACCGCTTCCTTGTGGTTCCCAGGGTCGACGGCCTATTCTGGGATGGTGAGGATCGTGCGAGGGCATCACAACTGGATTGCGGTGGTTTACACTCACTTCGTGGTGTGTTACAGGCGAGTGTTAAACCGGAACTCTGTCCCCTCGCCCCCTCCCCTACTGCCTGATTCACCTCACCTCCCCTCGGCTCATCTCTGCCCGCAGCCCCCACCCCTCCCCAAAGTCTGGGCCCAGTGCCCCCTCCCCCACCCGCCATTGGGCCCAGTGCCCCACCCAGTTCTGGGCCCAGTGCCCGTGTTTCTCCCCGCGTCCCCACCCCCCCCTCACAATCGGGGCCGCGTGTCTGCAGCACCCACAAGGTTTTATTTTCCCCCGATTCATGGTCCGAAGTTTCCAGACACTCCTTTACTTGGGTGGAGTCTGGTTGAATGCCCCTTGTGTGTTTGTTGCTGGCCTTTGACCTTGTCCCTCTGTTTCTCTCAGACTGAAGGAATCGTCCGGTTGGCAGCAGGTGTTCGCCAGCCCTCGTCTGGAGTGGGTCATCGAGCGTGTGGCCCTCAATGCCAAGGTCCTGGGCGGGTCCCTGGGAGACAACGACAAGATGGTAGCTGTGGCTTCCTGCAGTGAGATTATCCTGTGGGCCATTCACGAAGGCGGCAGTGGCAATGAGATTGGTATGCCTCTGTCACAAGGAATCGGGATTTGAAATGGCTTCTGGTATTGTGCATGTTGCTATGGTAGCCGTGACGCGGGGGTCACTGTCTGTGTCATAGAATCCGTTACCCACACCCAACCCAACTGCAAAACCATCTCCACAACTCCCTGGGCTGTGCGACTCAGCCACAGACCGGCCCCCCTTGCCCAAGAGACTGGGTTAAGGGAGGGTCCGATTGGACTCGATGACTCTCAAAAACCAGTTACTGTTTAAGCTCATTCATAAATAATGACGTGTCTGTGGGACCCGTACCCCAGTGAGAGTCAGTGTGTGTGGGACCCACACACCAGTGAGAGTCAGTCTGTGTGGGTCTGTACCCCAGTGAGAGTCAGTGTGTGTGGGACCCGTACCCCAGTGAGAGTCAGTCTGTGTGGGTCTGTACCCCAGTGAGAGTCAGTGTGTGTGTGGGACCCATACCCCAGTGAGAGTCAGTGTGTGTGTGGGACCCGTACCCCAGTGAGAGTCAGTGTGTGTGGGACCCGTACCCCAGTGAGAGTCAGTGTGTGTGGGACCCGTACCCCAGTGAGAGTCAGTGTGTGTGGGACCCACACACCAGTGAGAGTCAGTCTGTGTGGGACCCGTACCCCAGTGAGAGTCAGTGTGTGTGTGGGACCCATACCCCAGTGAGAGTCAGTCTGTGTGGGACCCATACCCCAGTGAGAGTCAGTCTGTGTGGGACCCGTACCCCAGTGAGAGTCAGTGTGTGTGGGACCCGTACCCCAGTGAGAGTCAGTGTGTGTGGGACCCACACACCAGTGAGAGTCAGTCTGTGTGGGTCTGTACCCCAGTGAGAGTCAGTGTGTGTGGGACCCGTACCCCAGTGAGAGTCAGTCTGTGTGGGACCCATACCCCAGTGAGAGTCAGTCTGTGTGGGACTGTACCCCACTGAGAGTCAGTCTGTGTGGGACCCGTACCCCAGTGAGAGTCAGTGTGTGTGTGGGACCCATACCCCAGTGAGAGTCAGTCTGTGTGGGTCTGTACCCCAGTGAGAGTCAGTCTGTGTTGGTCTGTACCCCAGTGAGAGTCAGTGTGTGTGGGACCCATACCCCAGTGAGAGTCAGTCTGTGTGGGTCTGTACCCCAGTGAGAGTCAGTGTGTGTGTGGGACCCATACCCCAGTGAGAGTCAGTCTGTGTGGGTCTGTACCCCAGTGAGAGTCATTGTGTGTGTGGGACCCATACCCCAGTGAGAGTCAGTGTGTGTGGGACCCATACCCCAGTGAGAGTCATTGTGTGTGGGACTGCACCCCAGTGAGAGCTTGCATTTCTTTAGAGCCTGTCACATTCTTTCGCAATTAAATACTTTTTGGAGTGTAGTCACTGTGGTAATGTGAGAAACGCGGCAGCCACTTTGTGCACAGTAAGCTCCCACAAACAGCAACGTGTGGTGGGGGTGGTCTCTATGAGGGGGTCAGGTTCCCTTCTAACCAACTTGAGCGGTTTGAACCGCTCCCCCTCCCTTGGGTTCTGTACTCTGGATTTATTTGGGGGGGTGTGACAAAAGTGCAAAGGACGCTGGTTTGATGCAAAGAACTTTGTTTTTATTACAGTCAGGATAATACAGGCTTATTACTCTAGTAAGAAAATACACGGCCAAACTTACAATCACTCTAATAAAGACCAATACAAGGAAAGGTACAAGGTCAAACTTAAAATCACAAATCACTCTAATAAAGAACCATCCACTACACATTCAAAGGGGGGATCACAGTAAATTATACCTCCCACCTCCCAGTACCTAATTCTAGCTAGGTTAGACTCCAGGGCATGCAGGGACTATGCTTACCAACCCTTTTGATAGTTAACGGTAGATCGCGATTGTTTTTCCCTTGATACCAAGTTGACTGTGGTCGGTTACTGCTGCGATGGTGATATTCTTCCTTCCTTCAGGACTTCAGGACTTCGAGGCTGGAGAAGTTAGTTTACAACTGTCGCGTTGGTTTCTCTCCTTGTCTCGCAGTATAGCACCTGGTGTAGTATGGCATCTGAGGGTGTAGCAGCCTTGTAGCTACCTAGCAACCACCCAATCTCTGTTGAAAACAGGGGCAGTTATACGATTTCAGTGAATCTGATCTCGCCGCCAAATCTCTTCAAAATCCTTTGTATAACTTTGGCGGGCTTGGTAATTCTTTGTAATATTTTGTCGGGCTTGTTAAAAGTTGATATGTTTTGGGTGGATTGATCTTCGAAAACTGTTTCCTGATGGAAATATTAGTTTGGTAATTGCAATATCCTTTTGTGCTTAGACTTTCACATACAGGCTGGATTGGGCCTCTTTGTGATGTATATGCTGAAATGGTTGTCCAGACCCATGTTGATGGGTAGCTACCTCTGGGTGATTTTGTGATGTTAATATCTCTTGTGGAGAAGGATTTTCAAATACTAATTCTTCCAGACAGGTTAACTCAGTCCTCACACCCAGGTAGCTTCACTTAATTACACTGTCTCTTGCTCGTTCCGTCGGTCCGCCCACAGCCTTGAGTTTCTTTTAAAATCCAAAATTCTATTAAAGTTCGTAGTTTCTTCCATAAGCACTTGAGTGCCAAACCTTTTGGTAAATAGTCCCAAATTAAATTTCCTTTCGAATGAGCCCAAACACAGGAGGGGGATTTCTTGTGATTTTTGCATTCCTTCAAACATGATGAGCAGATAATCTGCACTGCACTGAATGGCAGCTGAGATTTTGTGCTCAAGTCCTGGATTGGGACTTGATCCCACGACCGTCTGTGTTTGTTTGTTTATTTATTCCGACTGTGTTAGGTCTTCACCAACTGTAAAATAGAAACTGAGATTAAAAAACGCAAATGTTGGAAGTACTCAGCAGGTCAGGCGGCATCTGCGGAGAGAGAAATGGAGTTAACGAACGTTTGGGGTCGATGACCTTTGATCAGCCATTGGGAGCAACCGATTCGCTGTGCCTTGGCCTAAATCTCTCGCTCTCTCTCCATGCAGGAATCTTCACCCTCGGAGTCCCGGTGGAAGCTTTGTTCTTCGTGGGTAATCAGCTGATCGCAACAAGCCACACGGGCAAAGTGGGAGTGTGGAACGCTGTCACCAAACACTGGCAGGTAGGGAGTCCCCTCCGACCACTCACTCACTCACTCACTCACTCACTCACTCACTCACTCACTCACTCACTCACTCACTCACTCACTCACTCACTCACTCACTCACTCACTCACTCACTCACTCACTCACTCACTCACTCACTCACTCACTCACTCACACTGTCTCACTCACTCACTCACTCACACTGTCTCACTCACTCTCACTCACTCACTGTCTCACTCTCACTCACTCACTCACTCACTCACTGTCTCACTCACTCTGTCTCACTCTGACTCACTCACTCACTCTGACTCACTCACTCACTCTCACTGTCTCACTCACTCTCACTCACTCACTCACTCACTGTCTCACTCACTCTCACTCACTCACTCACTCACTGTCTCACTCTCACTCAATCACTCACTCACTGTCTCACTCACTCTGTCTCACTCACTCACTCTGACTCACTCACTCACTCACTCTGACTCACTGTCTCACTCACACTCACTCACTCACTCACTCACTCACTCACTGTCTCACTGTCTCACTCACTCTGTCTCACTCCCTCCTTTCTCCCACAGATTCAGGATGTTGTTCCTATAAACAGTTATGACACAGCTGGGTCCCTGCTCATCCTTGGGTGTAATAACGGATCGATTTACTACATCGGTGAGACGATTCTGTCCTCCCTCCCTGACCCCCGCCCCTCTCTTTCCCCCCCGCCCCTCTCTTTCCCCCCCGCCCCTCTCTTTCCCCCCCGCCCCTCTCTTTCCCCCCCGCCCCTCTCTTTCCCCCCCGCCCCTCTCTTTCCCCCCCGCCCCTCTCTTTCCCCCCCCGCCCCTCTCTTTCCCCCCCCGCCCCTCTCTTTCCCCCCCCGCCCCTCTCTTTCCCCCCCCGCCCCTCTCTTTCCCCCCCCGCCCCTCTCTTTCCCCCCCCGCCCCTCTCTTTCCCCCCCCGCCCCTCTCTTTCCCCCCCCGCCCCTCTCTTTCCCCCCCCGCCCCTCTCTTTCCCCCCCCGCCCCTCTCTTTCCCCACCCCGCCCCTCTCTTTCCCCCCCGCCCCTCTCTTTCCCCCCCCGCCCCTCTCTTTCCCCCCCCGCCCCTCTCTTTCCCCCCCGCCCCTCTCTTTCCCCCCCCGCCCCTCTCTTTCCCCCCCCGCCCCTCTCTTTCCCCCCCCCGCCCCTCTCTTTCCCCCCCCCGCCCCTCTCTTTCCCCCCCCGCCCCTCTCTTTCCCCCCCCGCCCCTCTCTTTCCCCCCGCCCCTCTCTTTCCCCCCCGCCCCTCTCTTTCCCCCCCCGCCCCTCTCTTTCCCCCCCCGCCCCTCTCTTTCCCCCCCCGCCCCTCTTCTTTCCCCCCCGCCCCTCTCTTTCCCCCCCGCCCCTCTCTTTCCCCCCCCGCCCCTCTCTTTCCCCCCCCGCCCCTCTCTTTCCCCCCCCGCCCCTCTCTTTCCCCCCCCGCCCCTCTCTTTCCCCCCCCGCCCCTCTCTTTCCCCCCCGCCCCTCTTCTTTCCCCCCCCGCCCCTCTCTTTCCCCCCCGCCCCTCCTTTCCCCCCCCGCCCCTCTCTTTCCCCCCCCGCCCCTCTCTTTCCCCCCCGCCCCTCTCTTTCCCCCCGCCCCTCTCTTTCCCCCCCCGCCCCTCTCTTTCCCCCCCCGCCCCTCTCTTTCCTCCCCGCCCCCTCTCTTTCCCCCCCCGCCCCTCTCTTTCCCCCCCCGCCCCTCTCTTTCCCCCCCGCCCCTCTCTTTCCCCCCCCGCCCCTCTCTTTCCCCCCCGCCCCTCTCTTTCCCCCCCCGCCCCTCTCTTTCCCCCCCCGCCCCTCTCTTTCCCCCCCCGCCCCTCTCTTTCCCCCCCCGCCCCTCTCTTTCCCCCCCGCCCCCTCTCTTTCCCCCCCCGGCCCCTCTCTTTCCCCCCCCCCGCCCCTCTCTTTCCCCCCCCGCCCCTCTCTTTCCCCCCCGCCCCTCTCTTTCCCCCCCCGCCCCTCTCTTTCCCCCCCCGCCCCTCTCTTTCCCCCCCCGCCCCTCTCTTTCCCCCCCGCCCCTCTCTTTCCCCCCCCGCCCCTCTCTTTCCCCCCCCGCCCCTCTCTTTCCCCCCCCCGCCCCTCTCTTTCCCCCCCCGCCCCTCTCTTTCCCCCCCCGCCCCTCTCTTTCCCCCCCCCGCCCCTCTCTTTCCCCCCCCGCCCCTCTCTTTCCCCCCCCCGCCCCTCTCTTTCCCCCCCCGCCCCTCTCTTTCCCCCCCCGCCCCTCTCTTTCCCCCCCCGCCCCTCTCTTTCCCCCCCGCCCCTCTCTTTCCCCCCCGCCCCTCTCTTTCCCCCCCGCCCCTCTCTTTCCCCCCCGCCCCTCTCTTTCCCCCCCGCCCCTCTCTTTCCCCCCCGCCCCTCTCTTTCCCCCCCGCCCCTCTCTTTCCCCCCCCGCCCCTCTCTTTCCCCCCCGCCCCTCTCTTTCCCCCCCGCCCCTCTCTTTCCCCCCCGCCCCTCTCTTTCCCCCCCCGCCCCTCTCTTTCCCCCCCCGCCCCTCTCTTTCCCCCCCGCCCCTCTCTTTCCCCCCCCGCCCCTCTCTTCCCCCCCCGCCCTCTCTTTCCCCCCCCGCCCCTCTCTTTCCCCCCCGCCCCCTCTCTTTCCCCCCCCGCCCCTCTCTTTCCCCCCCGCCCCTCTCTTTCCCCCCCCGCCCCTCTCTTTCCCCCCCGCCCCTCTCTTTCCCCCCCCGCCCCTCTCTTTCCCCCCCCGCCCCTCTCTTTCCCCCCCCGCCCCTCTCTTTCCCCCCCCGCCCCTCCTCTTTCCCCCCCCGCCCCTCTCTTTCCCCCCCCGCCCCTCTCTTTCCCCCCCGCCCCTCTCTTTCCCCCCCCGCCCCTCTCTTTCCCCCCCGCCCCTCTCTTTCCCCCCCCGCCCCTCTCTTTCCCCCCCGCCCCTCTCTTTCCCCCCCCGCCCCTCTCTTTCCCCCCCCGCCCCTCTCTTTCCCCCCCCGCCCCTCTCTTTCCCCCCCCGCCCCTCTCTTTCCCCCCCGCCCCTCTCTTTCCCCCCCCGCCCCTCTCTTTCCCCCCCCGCCCCTCTCTTTCCCCCCCCGCCCCTCTCTTCTCCCCCCCGCCCCTCTCTTTCCCCCCCGCCCCTCTCTTTCCCCCCCCGCCCCTCTCTTTCCCCCCCCGCCCCTCTCTTTCCCCCCCGCCCCTCTCTTTCCCCCCCCGCCCCTCTCTTTCCCCCCCCGCCCCTCTCTTTCCCCCCCCGCCCCTCTCTTTCCC
Organism: Pristiophorus japonicus; assembly: GCF_044704955.1. Lineage (NCBI taxonomy): Eukaryota > Metazoa > Chordata > Chondrichthyes > Pristiophoridae > Pristiophorus > Pristiophorus japonicus. Next base: position 372,205 of record NC_092002.1, read on the forward strand.
CCCCCGCCCCTCTCTTTCCCCCCCCGCCCCTCTCTTTCCCCCCCCGCCCCTCTCTTTCCCCCCCCGCCCCTCTCTTTCCCCCCCCGCCCCTCTCTTTCCCCCCCGCCCCTCTCTTTCCCCCCCGCCCCTCTCTTTCCCCCCCGCCCCTCTCTTTCCCCCCCCGCCCCTCTCTTTCCCCCCCCGCCCCTCTCTTTCCCCCCCCGCCCCTCTCTTTCCCCCCCCGCCCCTCTCTTTCCCCCCCCGCCCCTCTCTTTCCCCCCCGCCCCTCTCTTTCCCCCCCCGCCCCTCTCTTTCCCCCCCCGCCCCTCTCTTTCCCCCCCCGCCCCTCTCTTTCCCCCCCCGCCCCTCTCTTTCCCCCCCCGCCCCTCTCTTTCCCCCCCGCCCCTCTCTTTCCCCCCCCGCCCCTCTCTTTCCCCCCCGCCCCTCTCTTTCCCCCCCGCCCCTCTCTTTCCCCCCCCGCCCCTCTCTTTCCCCCCCGCCCCTCTCTTTCCCCCCCCGCCCCTCTCTTTCCCCCCCCGCCCCTCTCTTTCCCCCCCCCCGCCCCTCTCTTTCCCCCCCCGCCCCTCTCTTTCCCCCCCCGCCCCTCTCTTTCCCCCCCCGCCCCTCTCTTTCCCCCCCCGCCCCTCTCTTTCCCCCCCCGCCCCTCTCTTTCCCCCCCCGCCCCTCTCTTTCCCCCCCCGCCCCTCTCTTTCCCCCCCGCCCCTCTCTTTCCCCCCCCGCCCCTCTCTTTCCCCCCCCGCCCCTCTCTTTCCCCCCCCGCCCCTCTCTTTCCCCCCCGCCCCTCTCTTTCCCCCCCGCCCCCCTCTCTTTCCCCCCCCGCCCCTCTCTTTCCCCCCCGCCCCTCTCTTTCCCCCCCCGCCCCTCTCTTTCCCCCCCGCCCCTCTCTTTCCCCCCCCGCCCCTCTCTTTCCCCCCCGCCCCTCTCTTTCCCCCCCCGCCCCTCTCTTTCCCCCCCCGCCCCTCTCTTTCCCCCCCCGCCCCTCTCTTTCCCCCCCGCCCCTCTCTTTCCCCCCCCGCCCCTCTCTTTCCCCCCCCCGCCCCTCTCTTTCCCCCCCGCCCCTCTCTTTCCCCCCCCGCCCCTCTCTTTCCCCCCCCGCCCTCTCTTTCCCCCCCCGCCCCTCTCTTTCCCCCCCGCCCCTCTCTTTCCCCCCCCGCCCCTCTCTTTCCCCCCCCGCCCCTCTCTTTCCCCCCCCGCCCCTCTCTTTCCCCCCCGCCCCTCTCTTTCCCCCCCCGCCCCTCTCTTTCCCCCCCCGCCCCTCTCTTTCCCCCCGCCCCTCTCTTTCCCCCCCGCCCCTCTCTTTCCCCCCCCGCCCCTCTCTTTCCCCCCCCGCCCCTCTCTTTCCCCCCCGCCCCTCTCTTTCCCCCCCCGCCCCTCTCTTTCCCCCCCCGCCCCTCTCTTTCCCCCCCGCCCCTCTCTTTCCCCCCCGCCCCTCTCTTTCCCCCCCCGCCCCTCTCTTTCCCCCCCGCCCTCTCTTTCCCCCCCCGCCCCTCTCTTTCCCCCCCGCCCCTCTCTTTCCCCCCCGCCCCTCTCTTTCCCCCCCCGCCCCTCTCTTTCCCCCCCCGCCCCTCTCTTTCCCCCCCCGCCCCTCTCTTTCCCCCCCGCCCCTCTCTTTCCCCCCCCCGCCCCTCTCTTTCCCCCCCCGCCCCTCTCTTTCCCCCCCCCGCCCCTCTCTTCCCCCCCGACCCCCCTCTTTCTCACCCCCCCTTTCTCACCCTCTCTCTCTCACCCCCCCTCTCTCTTTCCCCCCCCCCCCCCCACTCTCCCCACCCCTCTCTGAAAACAGTTGGGGAAGGTATCCCAGATCTTTGTGATCCGACTCTGCGAGTCCTCGGTGATTCTGTCTGCGTGTGTTAAATGTTTGATCTCCCGGGGAATTGTTTGTGGGGCGGAGGGCAGGGGAGGGGTAGAGGTGGAGGGGAATGGAGGGAGAACGACTGGCTGAATCACCACCTTGGAATTGTACCCCAGGAGAGGCAGCACCTTCGGGGGATACGGGGGAGAAATGGGAAGTTGGTGTGGATCCGGTGACTATCTGTCTCTCAATGTTTGACATTCGCAAAATGGAGTGATATTTATTTTTCAGATGTGCAGAAGTTTCCTCTGAGGATGAAGGACAACGACCTCCTTGTTACTGAACTTTACTGTGATCCCTATGAAGATGCCATCACAGCCCTCAGTGTCTATCTCACCCCAAAAACCAGTGAGTAGGCATCTATGCAGCGGTTCCAATGGTGCTTTACAATAATTTAATCTCTCGCTTTAACCTGAAAATGCCAGCTTGGCTCAGTGCTGCACCATAGCCTGACTGAGGGAGTGCTGCGTTGTCGAGGTGCTGTCCTTCTGTTAACTAAAGCGTGCCACTCTTCACAGAGCAGAGTCTGGGACAAAATATCTTGACATGTTTTCCTAGATGCTTGGGTTTCAAATAATTCAATCTGAGATTTCTGCAAGATCTGATCTGTATAAATGCAAGTTGTGTATAAATTGAAGTCTTTCTCATAGAGGTCGCTGCTGCAGTAAATCAGATGACCAGCTGGTGGCAGTATTGACCACCAAACTCATGGTCTACAGGGCTGTAGTAATACTCTCCCTCCTGTATGGGTCTGAGGCATGACGATGTACAGAAGACACCAAGTCACTGGAGATATGTCACCAGCGATGTCTCCGCAAGATCCTACAAATCCCCTGGGAGGACAAGCGCACCAACATCAGTGTCCTTGTCCAGGCTAACATCCCCAGTATTGAAACACTGACCACACTCGATCAGCTTCGCTGGGCAGGCCACATAGTTCTCATACCAGACACTAGACTCCCAAAGCAAATGCTTTATGTGGAGCTCCTTCACGGTAAACGAGCCAAAGGTGGGCAGCGGAAACGTTACAAGGACACCCTCAAAGCCTCCCTGGTAAAGTGTGACATCACCACTGACACCTGGGAGACCCTGGCCGCAGACTGACCGAGGTGGTGAAAGTACATCTGGGAGGGCGCTGAGCTCTTCGAATCTCAACGCTGCAAGCGTGAAGAGGTCAGGCGCAGACAGCGGAAGGAGCGTGCGGCAAACCAGTCCCACCCACCCCTTCCCCTGAAGAATGTCTGTCCCACCTGTAACAGGGTCTGTGGCTCTCGTATCGGACTGTTCAGCCACCAAAGGACTCACTTTGGGAGTGGAAGCAAGCCTTACTCAATTCCGAGGGACTGCCTATGATGATGACCAGCAATTGGGGAAATGGTGCCGATATATGGATCTCATCAATGAATGTTTTGCTGTAGAAGATGGCAACCAATCACAAACCAGTAATTTTGTGCTGGGTTTTATTGCCCTTCTGGTAACCCAAAGAGATTGTTGAGCTGAGAATAAATTAGCTGCGCCCTGAGGGAGGGGAGAGAACGTTCCGGGGTTTTCAGGCAGAGCTTCAGTAACGTTTTGCTGCTGTCTCTAACAGGCGACAGCGGGAACTGGATCGAGATTGCATATGGGACGAGTTCAGGAATGGTCCGTGTAATTGTGCAACATCCCGAGACAGTGGGATCTGGTCCGTTACTCTTTCAGACATTTAGTGTCCATCGCAGCCCGATCACCAAGATCACACTCTCCGAAAAAAACCTCATCTCGGGTAGGAAATGATTATTAACCTTCTCCCTCTTGCCACCGTCACCTCATCGGTTGTTTCCCTTCCTCTAGTCAGCCCATCTCGGTAACGTTCCGAGGCCCCGCCTCCCCTCCCTCCCGCCGGGATTCCCCGATCTCCTCCCCCTCCCCTCCCTCCCGCCGGGATTCCCCGATCTCCTCCCCCTCCCCTCCCTCCCGCCGGGATTCCCCGATCTCTCCCTCTCCCGCGGGGTGTCCCCGATCTCCCCCTCTCCCGCGGGGTGTCCCCGATCTCCTCCCCCTCCCTCCCTCCCGCCGGGATTCCCCGATCTCTCCCTCTCCCGCGGGGTGTCCCCGATCTCCCCCTCTCCCGCCGGGATTCCCCGATCTCCTCCCCCTCCCTCCCTCCCGCCGGGATTCCCCGATCTCTCCCTCTCCCGCGGGGTGTCCCCGATCTCCTCCCCCTCCCTCCCGCCGGGATTCCCCGATCTCCTCCCCCTCCCTCCCTCCCGCCGGGATTCCCCGATCTCTCCCTCTCCTGCAGGGTGTCCCCGATCTCCTCCCCCTCCCTCCCGCCGGGATTCCCCGATCTCTCCCTCTCCCGCGGGGTGTCCCCGATCTCCCCTCCCTCCCGCCGGGATTCCCCGATCTCCTCCCCCTCCCTCCCTCCCGCCGGGATTCCCCGATCTCTCCCTCTCCCGCGGGGTGTCCCCGATCTCCTCCCCCTCCCTCTCGCCGGGATTCCCCGATCTCCTCCTCCCCCCCCCCCCCCTCCCTCCCTCCCGCCGGGATTCCCCGATCTCCTCCCCCTCCCTCCCTCCCGCCGGGATTCCCCGATCTCTCCCTCTCCCGCGGGGTGTCCCCGATCTCCTCCCCCTCCCTCTCGCCGGGATTCCCCGATCTCCTCCCCCCCCCTCCCTCCCTCCTGCCGGGATTCCCAGATCTCCTCCCCCTCCCTCCTTCTCGCCGGGATGTCCCCAATCTCCTCCCCCTCCCTCCCTCCCGCCGGGATTCCCCGATCTCCTCCCCCTCCCTCCTTCTCGCCGGGATTTCCTGATCTCGGGCACTGATGGTGAGTGTCAGGACAGTTGGGATTTCGGAATGTACAGACTGTTCCCTTCAAACAGCTGCCTCCCTCGACCCCCGCACTCCCCCCTCCTTGCACTCCACACTTCACCTCCAACGCCCCCCCACCACCAAATCTCTGCCATGATGGATGTAATTGGCCCACCGCAATTTCTGTCGTGGTGGGGGGAGTGCGGGAGCAGAAATTAGTCGGGCTCCCGCTCCCATGACCCCTCCCCTAATGGCGATGTGAATAGGCTTGGCTGTGAAGTTTCCTACAGGTGAATAGCCACCTTGGAGATGATGCGATTTGTGTTTCAGTGTGTGCCGACAATAACCACGTGCGTACGTGGACCGTGACCAGATTCCGTGGGATGATCTCCACACAGCCTGGATCAACACCACTTGCATCGTTTAAAATCCTCTCCCTGGAAGATTTGGATGGACACGGGGGCTGCTCGGCAGGACTGGAGATCGGTGAGTAGCAGCGAGACTGGGGCCGTGTAACTAACGGGACATTGCAGGGCTGGGGGTGCGTGGGTCTCCCCCGATTCGCAGCTCCCTGATTTACCCGTGGGTCTGTCTTCGTCCATTTCTGTTACAGGCCCGTTTGGGGAACGAGACGATGAACAGGTTTTCATCCAGAAAGTGGTCCCTGACACGAGTCAGATCTTCGTGCGTCTGTCCTCGACGGGAAAGAGGTAATCGACACTCCAACCCAGATCCGGATCCTTGTACTGCGCGCATTCTTTAGATGGGACGGTTAACGTGGGCAAGTTCAAAAATATGCTTGGTCAAACGGGTAGGTTTGAAGGAGGAGAGAGAGGCGGAGTAGCTTCGGGAGAGGATTAGGGCCTCGGCAGCTGAAGACATGAGCAGCAATGGTGGAGCGATGGAAATCGGGGATACTCAAGGGACCAGAATTGGAGGCTCGCAGAGAGAGAATTTTAAAATCCAGGTGCTGTCGGACCAGAGGCAGTGTAAGTGAAGGAGACTTGGTGCGGGTTCAGTTTTGGGCAGCAGAGTTTTGGATGAGCTCATGTTTATGGAGGATGGGAGGCTGGCCAGGAGAGCATTGGAATAGTCAAGTCTGGATGGATGAGCCTCTCAGCAGATGTGCTGAGACAGGGACAGAGACGGGCATGGCACTTCACGGTAATTAATTTACTGAAAGCACTTTAGATGTTTGAGACGTGCGAAGACACCTGAGGTCTCGCTGATCCCAGAGCAGAGCGGCGCTCCCAGCAATTGAGGCTCTCGCTAACTTTGTCATTTGTCAGAAGTCAGTTTTGTTTCCAATTTAATTCGAGGGATTTTGGTCGACCGGGCAGGGGTCTGGTTTCCCAGACCAGGTCCTCAGGACTGGTTGTAAAGTGACAGCTCCTCTGGTCAAATATCCTGCAGACATCAGTGGTTCAGGCTGAACAAAAGGACAAGAATGGGGACAAGAATTGGCGCCATCAATAGATGTTCATCATCTGACCCTGCTCATCCCTTTTATCCTGTCTCTCTCTCTCTCTCCCCCCCACGCAGGATCTGCGAGATTCGCTCCGTGGATGGGATCGCGATCACCGCTTTCACCGTCCATGAATGCGAGGGTTCGAGCCGGATCAGTTCGCGTGCGAGACGTTACTTGTTCACCGGACACGCCAATGGAAGCATCCAGATGTGGGATCTGACCACAGCCATGGAGGCAACGAGCAAGGCAGCAAGTGCAGGTAGGGGCCACTAGGGGACGAGAGTGGGGTCGGGGCGGGGTGGAGGCGGCGAGAGCGGGGGTGGGGCAGAAGGGGCGAGAGCGGGGGTGGGGCAGAAGGGGCGAGAGCGGGGGTGGGGCAGAAGGGGCGAGAGCGGTGGTGGGGCAGAAGGGGCGAGAGCGGGGGTGGGGCAGAAGGGGCCAGCTCCTATCCCTGGTCTGGTGGGTTTGTGCGATGTGGCCTGAACTCTGAGCTAAGGCCAGGCTCGCCCCCCAGGTCTCTGTCGCCCCCCCCCCCCCGTCTCTGTTGCCCCCCCCGGTCTCTGTTTCCCCCCGCCGTCTCTGTCCCCCCCCCCAGTCTCTGTCGCCGCCCCCCCCCCCCGTTTGTCAGTTAGCCAACACTCTGCTCACACACGACGAATTTATAGACTCTGGGCACGAGGGGAAAAGTCGGAAAGGTGAAGGTCACTTTCTAATCTTGTAGTTTTGTGTTTTGAATGTGCTCAGACCTCGGGGGCCCGACGGAGCAGGAACTGCTGCAGCAGCTGGAACAGTGCGACCTCGCGCTAACCCGAACTCCCGACATCAGCCCTGCCGAGTCATTGGTCCATCCCACCATGCTCCGCGTCTCCTCCTCCAGGTAATTAAATGTAGAAATCTGCTGTACCTCTGGGAGCGGGTTTCAGACCCAGGTCGGAACTGAACCATAAACCGCCCGGTGGCAGTGCTGCCCGAACCCGACTGCCGTCTCGGTCCAGTTCCTGGCCGCAAGTCGACAGTCATTCCATCGTCTCACTCGAGAGGCTCCATAGCCTGGGAGAAGTCACTGCTTCTATAACAGGGATGTTAACGTGACGGGAACCTGTTACAGGAAGTAAGTGTGACACAGGAAGTGGGTGTTGCTCACGGTTACAGTGCTTCAGGTGCAGCAGAGCTACACCGCCACATAGTGGCCACAGCCTGTAGCTGCAGCGTCACAGTATCTGTTTACATCAGAAATCCCATTATAGCCGATTAGTGGGTGTTTTCACTGTTCAATGTTGATGTAACAAGCAACCCAGAAATCGTGAGAACAGGAAGTATGAGGACCAGAAAAGTGCGGGCTCCCGGCCCATATCCTACTCCCGCACCATGTCCCGCGTCCTGGCCCGTATCCCGCGTCCCGGCCCGTGTACCGGCCCATTTCCCACTCCCGGCCCGTATCCTGCTCCCAGCCCATATCCCGCACCAGCTGATATTTTCATGTTCCAATAAAGTCTGATTTGTTGTAATACTTTCCGCTTGTTGTTGGAACAGCCACTACCAGCCGCTGGACGGGCTGCGAGAGAGGATGATGCGGAGTGGGATGGGAGGCACTCGGAGGGACAGCCCGACCCTTGTCCGACAGCGAGAGGCTTCCCCCAGCTTGTGCAGTCTGCAGTCACACGTTGCCAGTCGAACCTCATTGGATAAAAGTGATTACTCCAGCGGGAATCCTCGGCTGAAATCCGGGGACCAATATGGCGGCGAGGTGCGATTGCGACGCTCGCCTCATGGGGCGGAGAATCTGGGCAGCGACACGGCGGAGGGTGAGGGTAGAGTGGGGCAGAGGGGGAGCTTTGTGGAGCGATGTCAGGAGTTGGCTCGTTGTTCCGAATTCAATGCTGTGGATCTTCGCCGGGTGAGCTGCGAGTCGGACAGCAGAATATTGATCAAAAATAAACTCCCAGGTCAACCCAGCTCTGTCCAGGGACTGAAGGCAGTGTCGCCCAGTCCCACCCTGTCCACCAGAACTCTCCCCCCCGATGTACCATCAACGAGTTCCTCTGGGGAAGGTCCGTCTTCGTTAACCAGTGCCCCCAGCTCAACCACCGAATCCACTGCGGCCACCAGACCCAGAATGAACGAGACCTCGTTCTGACCATCGCTGCCCACAGCCGAAGCTGCTGTCCGCCAGTATTCCCGCTCTTCCGCATCCCGCAACACCTTGTGTAAGGTTTCATCAGCTGGGTGCTTCACAGCAGATAATTCGTCCCGTGGGATTCTGACTGAGTGCTTGCCGACTACCCGATTCCTGCCTCTACACCCCAACGTTAAACAGCAGCGACATCGACCAACAAATCTGCTGATTTCCCGCTTCTGAGGGAAACCGAATTCCAGCCAAAGAATTGATCCGGATTGTGGCGTTTCAGCGCACGTGGGGAGTTATCGCCCCGCGGAATCCCGGGTTATCGCCCCGCGGAATCCCGAGTTATCGCCCCGCGGAATCCCGGGTTATCGCCCCGCGGAATCCCGAGTTATCGCCCCGCGGAATCCCGAGTTATCGACCCGCAGAATCCCGAGTATCGCCAGTGATTGCTGCTTCATGTTGAAATCTGCACGGCTCAATACTCAAGACTCCTGCTTCTGGCAGCTCACGGTTTAAAGGCTAAAGTTAATTTTTCGCCAGTTAGTTCTGGGTCAGGAATTTAAAGCTGTATTTTTTTATTTGTTTAATGTTCCATGATGGGATTTCTAGAGTGAAATAAACAATGAAGCAATTCTTCTGTCTCCTCGCTCAGCCAGTGACATTTTTTGTAATATTTACTCCTAATGTGTTGGACTTGTGTCTGCTCAACACTCTGCCCAATGGACCCAACCTCATTGGACCCAAACCCTTCCCATTCACTCCCACTGTACACACTCCCAATGGACCCAAACCCTTCCCATTCACTCCCACTGTACAGACTCCCAATGGACCCAAACCCCTTCCCATTCACTCTCTCTGTACACAATCCCAATGGACCCAAACCCCTTCCCATTCACTCGCACTGTACACAATCCCAGTGGACCCAAACCCCTTCCCATTCACTCGCACTGTACACAATCCCAGTGGACCCAAACCCCTTCCCATTCACTCCCACTGTACACCATCCCAGTGACCCAAACCCCTTCCCATTCACTCGCACTGTACACAATCCCAGTGGACCCAAACCCCTTCCCATTTACTCGCACTGTATACAATCCCAGTGGACCCAAACCCCTTCCCCATTCACTCCCACTGTGTACACGGTCCCAATGACCCAAGTACTTCATGGACTGTGATGGTGCCTGAGGGAGGGAGCCGTGGGGAGGGATTTGGAGGAGAGCAGGTGAGGAGTTGGCCCATCTTGACTCGTTATTCCAGAACTTTAAACACAATTTACATCTTTCCTCCAATCGGGTCATTGAACAGTTCCCTCGGGGCCGATCCCGAAGGTTTGTTCATGTTTTTTGAAGAGATTCTCTCTAACCATATCTTGAAGTGATGCCCTGGATTAACTTTATCCACACAATACATATCTTGTATCTCTCTCTAACACCTAATTTTCATGGCTTGTAAATGTCCTTTTGATTTATAGAGTTATATAAAGTTAAATGAGTAGAACGAAGGTAGCTCCAGAACAATAACCTGCATTTATATAGCACCTTTAACAGAGTAACACATCCCAAGGCGAGTCACAGGACCGTTATCAGACAAAACTTTGACACCGAGCCGGATGAGGAGCTATTGGGACAGGTGACCAAAAGCTTGGACAAAGAGGGAGGTTTCAAGGAGCGCCTTAAAGGGGGAGAGGTTTAGGGAGGGAATTCCAGAGCTTGGGGCCCAGGCAGCTGAAGACACGGCCAATCAGGAATCTAAAGGGGGCAGAATTAGAGGAGAGCAGAGATTTGGGGGGGGGGGGGGTGGTGTAGGGCTGGAAGAGGTTACAGAGATGGTGAGGCCATGGAGGGATTTGTAAACCAGGATGAGAATTTTGAAATTGAGGCATTGCTTAACCAGGAGCCATTGTAGGTCAGCGAGCACAGGGGGTGATGGGTGAGTGGGACTTGGTTCGAGTTACAACAGGGGGCAGCGAGCACAGGGGGTGATGGGTGAGTGGGACTGGGTGCGAGTTAGGACACGGGGCAGTGAGTACAGGGGGTGATGGGTGAGCGGGACTTGGTGTGAGTTAGGACATGGGGCAGTGAGCACAGGGGTGATGGTTGTGTGGGACTTGGTGTGAGTTAGGACATGGGTCAGCGAGCACAGGGGGTGATGAATGAGCGGGACTTGGTGTGAGTTAGGACATGGGGCAGCGAGCACAAGGGGTGATTAGCTTCAGTTTATGGAGGATAGTAGATGGGGGCTGGCCAGGAGAGTGTTGCAATAGTGAAGTCTGGAGGTCACAAAGGCACGGATGAGGATTTCAACACCAGATGAGCTGAGATAAGGGCCGAGCTGGAGGTTGTTACTTTGTTAAATTATAAGGGGACACCAGTTCAAACTAATAAACTGTAGGTTTAGGTTGGTATGAGGAATGCGCAGTGATCAACACCTGAACTATCTTTGGGTGGAGCCATTAAACAGTTGGGTTGGGGAAGGGTGGGGTTTTCTGCACGGAAGTGGCTTCCTCAGCCATAACGATTGGCGATGCTGGGAGCAGCCTCCTTGCAGTTGTGAGGATGGGTGAATTTCTGCCGAGGAGTATCTATATGGAATGTGCCTCAGAAGATTAACTGGATGGGGAGCCACATTAGGTTAGATTGGAAAATCAGGGCTGGTGTTCTCCACAAGATGGCGGTGGAGTTCACCAATGGAAGAAAGATCCGAGCCCCGAGAGGATTTGATTTTCCATTTACTGCGATGTGAGGCACTCATTCTCCTTTGGATTATCTGTAAATGGAAAGGATTGCAATCCAGAAAACTCCGGTGAGAATCAGCAAATCCGTGTCCTAAAAACAGCACGAGATTTAATTGGGATAATTTCACAGGAGCCCAGAGCTGTGGGGTTGGGAGACACAGCTAATGGACTACGTGCTGATTCTTTAACCCAACTCTATCCCGTCACCATAAAACAGCCCTAAAGAGGCGGCTCACAGAAGGCGCTCCCCCAACACCAGAAAAATTCACGGTATTGGCATTGCATTTTAGTTTCCCTTTACCTGGCCGTTCCCACAAGGTGCAGGTGCTGGAATCTCGTTCCCCATCCAGTTGTGTTCCAGGGCTACAAACCACACGTCATAAGTTCAAATCCCACCCGTGCAACTTGTCGATATATCCGATAGTTCGTGGGTCGGCACTGAATAAAATTACCACCGAAGCTGCCGGCTTGTCGTTAAAATGCCATGAATGCTCTTCAGGGACGGAACCTGCCCCCCCACCAACCACACTGGGCCTACACGTGACTCCTGTCCCACCCCTACCCACACTGGGCCTACACGTGACTCCCGTCCCACCCTGACCCACTCTGGGCCGACATGTGACTCCCGTCCCACCCCCACTCTGGGCCTACACGTGACTCCCGTCCCTCCCCCACTCTGGGCCTACACGTGACACCCGTCCCATCCCCACTCTGGGCCTACACATGACTCCCATCCCATCCCTACTTATTGTGGGCCTACACGTGACTCCCGTCCCACCCTGACCCACTCTGGGCCTACACGTGACTCCCGTCCCATCCCCACTCTGGGCCTACACTTGACTCACGTCCCACCCCCACTCTGGGCCTACACATGACTCCCGTCCCACCCCATCTCCACTCTGGGCCTACACGGGACTCCCGTCCCATCCCCACTCTGGGCCTACACGTGACTCCCGTCCCATCCCCACTCTGGGCCTACACGTGACTCACGTCCCACCCCCACTCTGGGCCTACACGTGACTCACGTCCCACCCCCACTCTGGGCCTACACATGACTCCCGTCCCACCCCAACCCACTCTGGGCCTACGCGTGACTCACGTCCCACCCTGACCCATTCTGGGCCTACACGTGAATCCCGTCCCATCCCCACTCTGGGCCTACACGTGACTCCCGTCCCACCCTGACCCATTCTGGGCCTATACGTGACTCTCGTCCCATCCCCACTCTGGGCCTACACATGACTCACGTCCTACCCCTAATCTGGGCCTACACATGACTCCCGTCCCACTCTGACCCACTCTGGGCCTACACATGACTCCCGTCCCACCCCCACTCTGGGCCTACACATGACTCCCGTCCCACCCTGACCCACTCTGGGCCTACACGTGACTCTCGTCCCATCCCCACTCTGGGCCTACACATGACTCCCGTCCCACCCCCACTCTGGGCCTACACATGACTCCCGTCCCACCCTGACCCACTCTGGGCCTACACATGACTCCCGTCCCACCCCCACTCTGGGCCTACACGTGACTCCCGTCCCACCCCCACTCTGGGCCTACACGTGACTCCCGTCCCACCCCCACTCTGGGCCTACACGTGACTCCAGGCTCACACTGCGTGGCTTCAAAAATGCCTGCATTGCAAAAACGCTTGCGGTCAGGGCGGCCCATCATCACCTTGTCGGGACAGCTGAGGTGGGCAGTCAATGCCTTGCCAGCGAAGCCCACAGCCCAACCCTGGAGTCCGCTTCAGCAAAGCTCTTCAAACACCTGCAGACCTTGTGCTGTGCACCAATTCGCTCACTGTCCAGCTCACACTCACAGAGCCTGAGTGCCACAAACCCGGCTCATTTATTTTCCCCTCATTGGCGCAAGAGCATCAAAGCAAATTGACAGATCATTAACCAGACTGACACTCCAGCCCAGTACCGAGGGAGCGCCGCACTGTCGGAGGGGCGGTACTGGGGGAGTGCCGTACTGTCGGAGGGGCGGTACTGAGGGAGAGCCGCACTGTCGGAGGGGCGGTACTGAGGGAGCGCCGCACTGTCGGAGGGGCAGTACTGAGGGAGCGCCGCACTGTCGGAGGGGCGGTACTGAGGGAGCGCCGCACTGTCGGAGGGGCAGTACCGAGGGAGCGCCGCACTGTCGGAGGGGCGGTACCGAGGGAGCGCCGCACTGTCGGAGGGGCGGTACTGAGGGAGCGCCGCACTGTCGGAGGGGCGGTACCGAAGGAGCGCCGCACTGTCGGAGGGGCGGTACCGAGGGAGCACCGCACTGTGGGAGGGGCGGTACCGAGGGAGCGCCGCACTGTGGGAGGGGCGGTACCGAGGGAGCGCCGCACTGTTGGAGGGGGCAGTATTTTAGATGAGACGTTAAAGCAAGGCCCCGTGTGTTCTCTGAGGCTGGATGTAAAAGATTTCCCGGAACTCAGAATGTGAAGGGTTAAAGCTGGGCTGGGAGGAAGTGGGCCAACACGGAACAAATGACAGCTTCTTAATGAAGTATGGGATGTAGATAATTAATTCTAATGGATTCAAAGGGAAGTTAATTAAATATTGAAATTAAAATATTACACTATTAGCTGATGATCAGTCTTGTATGGTCAGAAATAAATTAAACAGGGACCAAATCTCCAAGGGTTTACACACGTTACTGACTGGAGAACTGCGGGCCAGAGAAGGATCAGAAAAACTCTCTGATTTTCTCCAGTTTTCAAAACAGGATCAGCTGGTGTTCAATGTGCTGTTTCAGGAGTAGCTTTAGACCATGCGGTGTGTGTGCGTGTATCTATTGAAGGAAAGAGAGACTTGTCTTTATATAGCGCCTTTCACAACCACCGGACGTCCCAAAGCGCTTCACAGCCGATGAAGTACTTTTTGAAGTGTAGTCCCTGTTGTAATGTAGAAAACACGGCAGCCTATTTGTGCACAGCAAGCTCCCACAAACAGGTAATTGGCCCATCGTGTCTCTGCTATTTAGTGATCTTGATTGAAGGATAAATATTGACTGGACACCGGGGAAAATGCCCCTGCTCTTTGAAATAATGCCATGGGATCTTTTACATCCACCTCAGAGAGCAGACGGGGCCTCAGTTTAACGCCTCATCCAAAAGACAACATGTCTAACTATGCAGCACTACCTCAGTACAACACTGAATTGTTTTCCTAGATTTTTGTGCTTAAGTCTCTCATGTGGGACTTGAACTTACAACTTTTTGATGGAGAGAAGAGGGTGCTATCAATTGAGCCACATTTGACACTTAGCTATCTATTGCACTTTGTGTTGGTATCTCTGCCTCCCTGTCCGTGTATCTCTGCCCCCTGTCCGTGTACCTCTGCCCCCCCCTCTCCGTGTACCTCTGCCCCCCCCCCTCCGTGTACCTCTGCCCCCCCCCTCTCCGTGTACCTCTGCCCCCCCCTCTCCGTGTACCTCTGCCCCCCCCCCTGTCCGTGTATCTCTGCCCCCCCCTCTCCGTGTACCTCTGCCCCCCCCCCTCTCCGTGTACCTCTGCCCCCCCCCCGTCTCCGTGTACCTCTGCGCCCCCTCTCCGTGTATCTCTGCCCCTGTCCAGGAGGAGGCGACAGTCCGGGGTCGGCGAGAGGCCTATAAAGGCGGAGCTTGTGCAGCTACAGGGAGAAGGCAAAAAAGAAGTAGAAATAAATAGAAAGGTGACGTCACAACCAACGGGATAAGTGATTGGCTTGTGATTGGTGAGTAGTTTTACTTTTTTCTCTTCTATAACAGTGAGTAAACTTTAGCATTATTGTTGCCAATTTAAGTGTATCTAAGGGTTAAGTCATGGCAGGAGAGCTCGGTCACGTGATGTGCTCCTTCTGTACAATGTGGGAACTCAGGGACACTTCCGGTGTCCCTGACAACTACGTGTGCGGGAAGTGTATCCGCCTCCAGCTCCTGACGGTCCGCGTTGCAGAATTGGAGCTGAGGGTGGATTCACTCTGGAGCATCCACGATGCTGAGAATGACGTGAGTAGCACGTGTAGCGAGTTGGTCTTACCGCAGGTGAAGGGTCCACAGCCAGATAGGGAATGGAAGACCAGCAGGAAGAGCAGTGCAAGGAAGGTAATGCAGGGGTCCCCTGTGGTCATCCCCCTGCAAAACAGATACACTGCTTTGAGTACTGTTGAGGGGGATGACTCATCAGGGGAGGGCAGCAGCAGCCAAGTTCATGGCACCGTGGCTGGCTCTGCTGCACAGGAGGGCAGGAAAAAGAGTGGGAGAGCGATAGTAATAGGGCATTTGATTGTAAGGGGAATAGATAGGTGTTTCTGCGGCCGCAACCGAGACTCCAGGATGGTATGTTGCCTCCCTGGTGCAATGGTCAAGGAGTGGGTGCAGGACATTCTGAAAAGGGAGGGTGAACAGCCAGTTGTCGTGTTGCACATTGGTACCAACGATATAGGTAAAAAAAGGGATGAAGTCCTACGAGACGAATTTAAGGAGCTAGGAGCTAAATTAAAATGTAGAACCTCAAAAGTAGTAATCTCGGGATTGCTACCAGTGCCACGTGCTAGTCAGAGTAGGAATCGCACGATGGCTCAGATGAATACGTGTCTTGAACAGTGGTGCAGCAGGGAGGGATTCAAATTCCTGGGGCATTGGAACCGGTTCTGGGGGAGGTGGGACCATTACAAACCGGACGCTCTGCACCTGGGCAGGACCGGAACCAATGTCCTAGGGGGAGTGTTTGCTAGTGCTGTTGGGGAGGAGTTAGACTAATATGGCAGGGGGATGGGAACCAATGCAGGGAGACAGAGGGAAACAAAATGGAGACAAAAGCAAAAGACAGAAAGGAGATGAGTAAAAGTGGAGGGCAGAGAAACCCAAGGCAAAAAACAAAAAGGGCCACTGTACAGCAAAATTCTAAAGGGTCAAAGTGTAATAAAAAGACAAGCATGAAAGCTCGGTGCCTCAATGCGAGGAGTATTCGGAACCATAGAGAGGGCTCTGAGCTAGTTAGAGTGGGTGAGAGCTCAGATGAACAGGCACCCCAAGAAAGAATGCAAAAGGCAGGAGGCAAAAGAGCAGAGTAGCACTGGGGTAAGTGTAACCACAAGGTGATAGGAAGGGACAATATGTATGAATATAAAGGGGCTGCAGGAGGGGTCAAAACTAAAAATCATGGTTTAAAAACTAGTATTAAAACACTCTACCTAAACGCACGCAGCATTCGAAATAAAGTAAATGAGTTGACGGCAAAATCATTACAAATGGGTATGATTTGGTGGACATTACAGAAACGTGGTTGCAGGGGGGCCAAGACTGGGAATTAAACATACAGGGGTATCTGACAATTCGGAAAGATAGACAAGAAGGGAAAGTTGGTGGGGTAGCTCTGTTAATAAAGGATGATATCAGGGCAGTTGTGAGAGACGATATTGGCTCTAATGAACAAAATGTTGAATCATTGTGGGTGGAGATTAGAGATAGTAAGGGGAAAAAGTCACTGGTCGGCGTAGTTTATAGGCCCCCAAATAATAACTTCACGGTGGGGCGGGCAATAATCAAGGGAATAATGGAGGCATGTGAAAAAGGAACGGCAGTAATCATGGGGGATTTTAACCTACAAATCGATTGGTCAAATCAAATCGCACGGGGTAGCCTTGAGGAGGAATTCATAGAATGCATACGGGATTGTTTCTTAGAACAGTATGTTACAGAACCTACAAGGGAGCAAGCTATCTTAGATCTGGTCCTGGGTAATGAGACAGGAATAATAAACGATCTCCTAGTAAAAGATCCTCTAGAAATGAGTGATCACAGTATGGTTGAATTTGTAATACAGATTGAGGGTGAGGAAGTAGTGTCTCAAATGAGCGTACTATGCTTAAACAAAGGGGACTACATTGGGATGAGGGCAGAGTTGGCTAAAGTAGACTGGAAACACAGACTAAACGGTGGGATAATTGAGGAACAGTGGAGGACTTTTATAGTGCTCAACAAAAATATATTCCAGTGAAAAAGAAGGCCGGTAAGAGAAGGGATAACCAGCCGTGGATAACCAAGGAAATAAAGGAGAGTATCAAATTAAAAACCAATGCGTATAAGGTGGCCAAGGTTAGTGGGAAACTAGAAGATTGGGAAAATTTTAAACAACAGCAAAGAATGACTAAGAAAGCAATAAAGAAAGGAAAGATAGATTACGATAGTAAACTTGCGTAAAACATAAAAACAGATAGTAAAAGCTTTTACCGATATATAAAACGGAAAAGAGTGACTAAAGTAAATGTTGGTCCCTTCGAAGATGAGAAGGGGGATTTAATAATGGGAAATGTGGAAATGGCTGAGACCTGAAACAATTATTTTGCTTTGGTCTTCACAGTGGAAGACACAAAAACCATGCCAAAAATTGCTGGTCACGGGAATGTGGGAAGGGAGGACCTTGAGACAATCACTATCACTAGCGGGGTCGTGCTGGATAGGCTAATGGAACTCAAGGTAGACAAGTCCCCTGGTCTGGATGAAATGCATCCCAAGGTATTAAAAGAGATGGCGGAAGTTATAACAGGTGCATTCGTTATAATCTACCAAAATTTTCCGGACTCTGGATTGGACCAGCGGATTGGAAAGCAGCTAATGTAAAGCCTCTGTTTAAAAAAAGGCGGCAGACAAAAGGCAGGTAACTATAGGCCGGTTAGTTTAACATCTGTAGTGGGGAAAATGCTTGAAACTATCATTAAGGAAGAAATAGCGGGACATCTAGATAGGAATAGTGCAATCAAGCAGACGCAACATGGATTCATGAAGGGGAAATCATGTTTAACTAATTTACTGGAATTCTTTGAGGATATAACGAGCATGGTGGATAGAGGTGTACTGATGGATGTGGTGTATTTAGATTTCCAAAAGGCATTCGATAAGATGCCACACAAAAGGTTACTGCAGAAGATAGAGCTCCGCGGAGTCAGAGGAAATGTATTAGCATAGATCGAGAATTGGCTGGCTAACAGAAAGCAGAGAGTCGGGATAAATGGGTCCTTTTTGGGTTGGAAATCGGTGGTTAGTGGTGTGCCACAGGGATCGGTGCTGGGACCACAACTGTTTACTATATACATAGATGACCTGGAAGAGGGGACAGAGTGTAGTGTAACAAAATTTGCAGATGACACAAAGATTAGTGGGAAAGTGGGTTGTGTAGAGGACACAGAGAGGCTGCAAAGAGATTTAGATAGGTTAAGCGAATGGGTTAAGGTTTGGCAGATGGAATACAATGTTGGAAAATGTGAGGTCATCCACCTTGGGAAAAAAAAACAGTAAAAGGGAATATTATTTGAATGGGGAGAAATTACAACATGCTGAGGTGCAGAGGGACCTGGGGGTCCTTGTGCATGAAACTCTTTTTGGAAATCAGCTTTTACTAAGATTTGAACTCGGATCGCTGGATTCAAAGTCCACCAACGGTAAACCTACTGCACCTGGTATTCCGAGGTGGTCTCCTATCCAAGGAATAACCAGGGCTGACTCTGCTTAGCTTCCAAGATCAGACAAGATTGGGCATTTTCAGACTAGTGTGGCCGTAGCTATGAAACTCTTTTTGGACCAAACCACCGTCCCTCAGTTAACAGTCCGTTGATAAATGAACGTGCTCCTGATTACGTAGCCATGAATTCCAAAATGTTAGTTTGCAGGTGCAGCAGGTAATCAGGAAGGCGAGAGGAATGTTGGCCTTCATTGCGAGAGGGATGGAATACAAAAGCAGGGAGGTCCTGCTCCAACTGTACAGGGCCAATGCCGCACCTGGAGTACTGCGTGCAGTTTTGGTCACCTTACTTAAGGAAGGATATACTAGCTTTGGAGGGGGTACAAAGACGATTCACTAGGCTGATTCCGGAGATGAGAGGGTTACCTTATGATGATAGATTGAGTAGACTGGGTCTTTACTCGCTGGAGTTCAGAAGGATGAGGGGTGATCTTATAGAAACATTTAAAATAATGAAAGGGATAGACAAGATAGAGGCAGAGGGGTTGTTTCCACTGGTCGGGGAGACTAGAACTAGGGGGCACAGCCTCAAAATACGGGGGAGCCAATTTAAAACCGAGTTGAGAAGGAATTTCTTCTCCCAGAGGGTTGTGAATCTGTGGAATTCTCTGCCCAAGGAAGCAGTTGAGGCTAGCTCATTGAATGTATTCAAATCACAGATAGATAGATTTTTAACCAATAGGGGAATTAAGGGTTATGGGGAGCAGGCGGGTAAGTGGAGCTGAGTCCACGGCCAGATCAGCCATGATCTTGTTGAATGGCGGAGCAGGCTCGAGGGGCTAGATGGCCTACTCCTGTTCTTATGTTCTGTCCCTGTATCTCTGCCCCCCCCTCTCCGTGTATCTCTGCCCCCCCCCCTCTCCGTGTATCTCTGCCCCCCTCTCTCCGTGTATCTCTGCCCCCCCCCGTGTATCTCTGCCCCCCCTCTCCGTGTATCTCTGCCCCCCCCTCTCCGTGTATCTCTGCCCCCCCCCTCCGTGTATCTCTGCCCCCCCCCTCTCCGTGTATCTCTGCCCCCCCCTCCGTGTATCTCTGCCCCCCCCTCTCCGTGTATCTCTGCCCCCCCTCTCCGTGTATCTCTGCCCCCCCTCTCCGTGTATCTCTGCCCCCCCCTCTCCGTGTACGTCTGCCCCCCCCTCTCCATGTATCTCTGGCCCCCCCCCCCTCTCCGTGTACCTCTGCCCCCCCCTCTCCATGTACCTCTGCCCCCCCCTCCGTGTACCTCTGCCCCCCCCCTCTCTCCGTGTACCTCTGCCCCCCCACTCCGTGTATCTCTGCCCCCCCCTCTCCGTGTATCTCTGCCCCCCCTCTCCGTGTACGTCTGCGCCCCCCCCCCCTCTCCGTGTATCTCTCTCCCTGTCAGAGAGCTGCTGGTTGTGTCACTAACCCGGGGGAACCAGCATCTTCAGCAGAGGAGAAAAAAATTAGAAGAAGAGCAGAAAGGAGATGAGCCGAGTTATTGGTGCCGAGTCTTGCCGGCCCAGCCCAGGCTGCAAACTGCACGACTCGGGGCTGGTGAAAGCTGAGGAAATTTGCAATGAATCCCGCTTTCTGCTGTGCCGGACTCATTCTGCATCTGAACTATGGGATAAACTGTAAAACCCTTGTTTTAAGTAGAGAATTCTGACAAAGGATCATTGACCTGAAACGTGAACTCTCACTCCACAGACACTGAGTATCTCCAGCATTTCTGTTTTATTTCCGATTTCCAATATCCGTAGCATTTTGCTTTTGTCTCTATCCCCTGGCTCTGAAACCTTCCCAAACTCTGCAAATCTTCTCTCACTCGCAGTCTGCGTGCCGCAATTCCAGAAAACGTTCCCATCCCTCTTGGTGTGTCGCACTGGGGTGAGTGAAGCGACTCTCTACATGATACACAACGATTCCCCTCGGCCTTACTCTGCAGTAGCACTTTGATAGCAGACTCCCCACTGCCCCGTGTATATCCCAAGTGTCTGAATAGTGTTCTTGGTCACTGTGACCATGATAAACTACCCCTCCTCGTCCTCCTCGCCCTGTCTGCAGCCTTTGACACGTTGACCGCTCCATCCTCCTCCAACGCCTCTCCACCATCGTCCAGCTGGGTGGGACTGCACTCGCCTAGTTCCATTCTTATCCATCTAATCGTAGCCCGAGAATCACCTGCAACGGCTTCTCTTCCCGCCCCTGCATCGTTACCTCTGGTGTCCCCCAAGGATCTATCCTTGGCCCCTCCTATCTCTCATCTACATGTTGCCCCTTGGTGACATCATCCGAAAACACAGCGTCAGTTTCCACATGTAGCTGACAACACCCAGCTCTACCTCACCACCACTTCCCTGGACCCCTCCACTGCTTCTGGTTTGTCACACTGCTTGCCTGACACCCAATAATGGTCGCGCGGAAGTTTTCTCCAACCAGATATTGGGAAGACCTGAAGCCACTGACTTTGGTCCCTGACTCAAACTCTGTTCCCTGACTACCATTTCCATGGCAACTGTCTGAGGCTGAACTGGACATTTGCAACCTTGGTGTTGGTCTGACCTTGAGATGTTTCTGACCACACACCACCAAGACCACCTGTTTCCACCTCTGCAACATCTCCCGCCTCCGGCCCTGCCTGACCTAATCCGCTGCCGAACCCTCATCCATTACCGCTAGACTCGACTATTCCAGCACTCTCCTGGCTGGCCTCCCAACCTCCACCCTCCATCCAAAACTCTGCTGCTCGAACTTGCTCCGTCTCTTTCACCATCACCCCGGGGCTGGCTGACACCTCTCACGTCGGGGCCATGAAAGGAGCGGCAAGCGGCGGCCATGGACAGCGTAGCAACGTACCGCGGCAAGGTACAGCGCGAGCTGGTGCAGGAGGGCGACGGCAGCTAAGAGTGACATCATCAAGGTCCAGGTCGGTGATTGGAGCGTGGTCAGATACAGCAGGAGCAGCGAGGTCGGGGCGAAGGAACGGCGGGAGATTGTAGCGGGACGTGATCGGGGCCCAGGAGAGGCGTGAGTTCGGGGCCAGAAGAGCCCAGGGGCAGCACGGACCAGCCCACACTGCGATATGTGGGCGCACTGGGTCCGTGCAGCAGAGCTGGTCTCCAGACGTCCTGGTTAACCCTTGCCATTGGACCAAGACCTCGCTCTGTCAAGCCCATGTGGTGGCTGGTGTGCAACGGTCACCCCACGTTAAACAATCCACCCACAGGCATCTTCCACCCTTCAGGATATAGTTCGGGATCCGGAATATTAGGTCCTTCACTGAAACACCTGTGAACTCATCACTTTTTGCCGGAAGCAAGTCAATCCTCGCTACGAGGGACTGCCTGAGATGCTGATGCTCGCTGATTGTCATTGGCTCCATTTTAAAACCCTCTTCCTCGTTTTCAAATCCTTCCATGGCCTTGCCCCTCCCTGTCTTTGTAACCTCCTCCAGCCCCCCATCCCTCCCCAACAGATCTCGGTGCTCCTCCAATTCCATTCTTTGATTCTAATCGCTCTACCATCGGTGGCCGTGCCTCCAGCTGCCTGGGCCCCAAGCTCTGGAACTCCCTCCCTAAACCTCTCCACCTCTCCACCAAGGTTCCCTCCGAGCACGCGCCAAACCTTGAATGTGCCGCAGAGCTCGTTAAAGGGACCATGCACCCAAATTTAAAATGGAGAAACAACACTGCTCTCTGCCTCTCTCTGCTTTTAAGGTGCTCCTTAAACTGGCCAGTAATAGTGAGATAAGAACGCGGTTACATCTTCAAACTCTAACCAGAGTCTCTCTGTTCTTTCATTTATTTTTATTTTGTCTTTTCATCATTTGTAAATAAACCTTTCGATTCTTGAAAAAAAATCTATTTTATTGAAGTGTCGCCATATCGTGGCGTTTGTAGAAGTTGCAGAACCAGCGGTTTCTAATTTACCAGATGTCCCGAATTTGGTCGCCAGCAAACTGACCCGGCGACCCGGGAATGGGCAGCCAACTGCTGATACTTTCGGCAGATGGGATGCACAGACCCCCTCCCGTACATTAACACACCATCAATGCATTTCCCAGCCAGGGGACCAGGCTCCACAGCTGGATTGGGCTCAGTTAGTTCCAGTTCACATCTGGCCAGCGGGTACCGGTGGGAGGGGGTTGCAGCGATCCTCCAGCCCAGCGGTCAGACTTTCGCCTCCAGCATCTCGAGGAACAGTTTGTGCATTGGTACCTTGCCCTCAGCCCTGACCCGGCGGAAGCACTGCACGGCCTTGTTTGCTGTCTGACGGAGAAGTGGTAAAGTCATCAACAATCTGCCCCCGCGGTGAGCATCCTCCGAGTGCTGGCTCTTCTCGTATTCCTGCAGAGCCTCGTGCAGCGCGTCCTGCAGCTTCTGAATGGCCTCCACATTCTCAATGTTCATCGAATCTGTGACCAATAAAGGCAAACCTGATTTTAACCCTGCTCACACTTTCCCCACTCCGCTCAGTGCGGGTCGGCACAGCGGCATTCACTCACCTCTGGGCCAGAGGTTAGAAACATAGAAACATAGAAAATAGGTGCAGGAGTAGGCCATTCGGCCCTTCTAGCCTGCACCGCCATTCAATGAGTTCATGGCTGAACATTCAACTTCAGTACCCCATTCCTGCTTTCTCGCCATAGCCGTTGATCCCCTAGTAGTAAGGACCTCATCTAACTCCTTTTTGAATATATTTAGTGAATTGGCCTCAACAACTTTCTGTGGTAGAGAATTCCACAGGTTCACCACTCTCTGGGTGAAGAAGTTCCTCCGCATCTCGGTCCTAAATGGCTTACCCCTTATCCTTAGACTGTGACCTCTTTGCACCTCCCCTTTTCCTAATCTGTCACCATTCAGATAATAGTCTGTCTCTCTGTTTTTACCACCAAAGTGGATAACCTCACATTTATCCACATTATACTTCATCTGCCATGCATTTGCCCACTCACCTAACCTATCCAAGTCGCTCTGCAGCCTCACAGCATCCTCCTCGCAGCTCACACTGCCACCCAACTTAGTGTCATCCGCAAATTTGGAGATACTGCATTTAATCCCCTCATCTAAATCATTAATGTACAGTGTAAACAGCTGGGGCCCCAGCACAGAACCTTGCGGTACCCCACTAGTCACTGCCTGCCATTCTGAAAAGTACCCATTTACTCCTACTCTTTGCTTCCTGTCTGACAACCAGTTCTCAATCCATGTCAGTACACTACCCCCAATCCCATGTGCTCTAACTTTGCACATCAATCTCTTGTGTGCGACCTTGTCGAACGCCTTCTGAAAGTCCAAATATACCACAACAACTGGTTCTCCCTTATCCACTCTACTGGAAACATCCTCAAAAAATTCCAGAAGATTTGTCAAGCATGATTTCCCTTTCACAAATCCATGCTGACTTGGACCTATCATGTCACCTCTTTCCAAATGCACTGCTATGACATCCTTAATAATTGATTCCATCATTTTACCCACTACCGATGTCAGGCTGACCGGTCTATAATTCCCTGTTTTCTCTCTCCCTCCTTTTTTAAAAAGTGGGGTTACATTGGCTACCCTCCACTCCATAGGAACTGATCCAGAGTCAATGGAATGTTGGAAAATGACTGTCAACGCATCCACTATTTCCAAGGCCACCTCCTTAAGTACTCTGGGATGCAGTCCATCAGGCCCTGGGGATTTATCGGCCTTCAATCCCATCAATTTCCCCAACACAATTTCCCGGCTAATAAGGATTTCCCTCAGTTCCTCCTCCTTACTAGACCCCCCGACCCCTTTTATAACCGGAAGGTTGTTCGTGTCCTCCTTCGTGAATACCGAACCAAAGTACTTGTTCAATTGGTCCGCCATTTCTTTGTTCCCCGTTATGACTTCCCCTGATTCTGACTGCAGGGGACCTACGTTTGTCTTTACTAACCTTTTTCTCTTTACATATCTATAGAAACTTTTGCAATCCGTCTTAATGTTCCCTGCAAGCTTCTTCTCATACTCCATTTTCCCTGCCCTAATCAAACCCTTTGTCCTCCTCTGCTGAGTTCTAAATTTCTCCCAGTCCCCAGGTTCGCTGCTATTTCTGGCCAATTTGTATGCCACTTCCTTGGCTTAAATACTATCCCTGATTTCCCTTGATAGCCACAGTTGAGCCACCTTCCCTTTTTTATTTTTATGCCAGACAGGAATGTACAATTGTTGTAGTTCATCCATGCGGTCTCTAAATGTCTGCCATTGCCCATCCACAGTCAACCCCTTAAGTATCATTCGCCAATCCATCCCAGCCAATTCACGCCTCATACCTTCAAAGTTAGCCTTCTTTAAGTTCTGGACCATGGTCTCTGAATTAACTGTTTCATTCTCCATCCCAATGCAGAATTCCACCATATTATGGTCACTCTTCCCCAAGGGGCCTCGCACAACGAGATTGCTAATTAATCCTCTCTCATTACATAACACCCAGTCTAAGATGGCCTCCCCCCTAGTTGGTTCCTCGACATATTGGTCTAAAAAACCATCCCTTATGCACTCCAGGAAATCCTCCTCCACCATATTGCTTCCAGTTTGGTTAGCCCAATCTATGTGCATATTAAAGTCACCCATTATAACTGCTGCACCTTTATTGCACACACCCCTAATTTCATGTTTGATGCCCTCCCCAACATCACTACTACTGTTTGGAGGTGTGTGTGTGTGGGTGTGTGTGTGTGTGTGTGTGTGTGTGGGGGGGTGTGTGTGTGGGGGTGTGGGGGTTGAAGGTTCGCCCCATATCAGGCCTTAACCAGGAGTCCAATACTGTACCGAGGGTCTGCTGCATTGTTAGAGCTGCTGCCCTGGAGTCACCGTTAACATCTAACAGTGCGAGGGTGTGTGTGGGGGTGTGTGTGTGTGTGTGGGGGGTGTGTGTGGTGGGGGGGGGTGTGTGTGGTGGGGGGGGTTTGTGGGGGGGGTGTGTGTGTGTGTGTGTGTGAGTGTATGGGGGGGTGTGGGTGTGTGGGGTGTGTGTGTGTGTGTGGGGGGTGTGTGTGTGTGGGGGGGGGGTGTGTGGGGGGGGGGGGGTTTGTGGGGGGGGTGTGTGTGTGTGGGGGGGGGGGTGTGTGTGTGGGTATATGGGGGAGTGTGTGTGTGGGTGTGTGTGTGTGTGTGTGTGTGTGTGGGTGTATGGGGGGGGTGTGTGTGTGGGTGTGTGGGTGTGTGTGTGTGTAGGTGGGGGGGGTGTGTGTGTGGGTGTGTGTGTGTGTGGGTGTGTGTGTGTGTGGGTGTGTGTGTGTGTGTGTGTGTGTGTGTGGGGGTGTGTGTGTGTGTGTGGGGGGGATGTGTGTGGGTGGGGGGCTGTGTGTGTGTGTGGGGGGGGGTGTGTGTGGGGGTGGTGTGTGTGGGGGAGGGTGGGTGTGTGTGTGGGGGAGGGTGGGTGTGTGTGGGGGAGGGTGGGTGTGTGTGTGGGGGGAGGGTGGGTGTGTATGTGGGGGGAGGGTGGGTGTGTATGTGGGGGTGGTGGGTGTGTGTGTGGGGGGGATGTGTGTGTGGGGGGGGGTGGGTGTGTGTAGGGGGGGGTGTGCGTGTGTGTGGGTGGGGGGGTGGGTGTGAGTGGTGGGGGGGGGGGAGTGTGTGAGAGCGAGTATGCGAGTATAGAATGCCTCTGTTGATCCCCTTTACCCATAGACCGATATATCAAACACTGGGAGACGGCGGGGTGCTGGTGGGAAAGCCTCGTGTACAGGAATATCCAAACCACTGCTCGAGGCCAAGGGACCCAGCAATCGGTCCTGTTCAGTCATTGCATTGTCCTGCGTGAATCTTGTGGGCTGGGAGGGTTAGAGAGGGCTATTCTTGTTGTTTCACTAGTGGCTTAGAGTCAGGAACAGGAGAGAACACTTGGAGTTAATGTTCAAATAAATGAATATAACACCGATTGGGAGAGAAATGGGGAGAGGGAGCTGAGTACAAATACCATTGGGGGAGAGACACGGGTCATCCCTCACCCTCCCCTCCCTCACCCTCCCCTCCCCTCCCTCACCCTCCCCTCCGTTACACTGCCACCCCTCTCTCTCTCTCTCCCTTACTCTCCACCCCCCCCCCCCTTCTCCCTTACTCTCCGTTTCCCCTCTCTCGCACTACTCTTTCCTGCTTCTGTCTCTGCCCTTTTTTTAATTATTTGCACCAATGAAAAGTTACAATGGTGCGTCAATCAATTAGATTGATGAACTCTTAATTGCAAAATCAATTTCTGTTCTTGCCCGACCCCCTTTCCCAATTCTTTCCCGAGGGAACAATTTCCCTATAATGCCCTTAACGTCTATTATACCCAGCCAGGCCGGCAATCTCTCTCGCCTTCACTGACTGTATATCATTATTCTGGACCATTGGAGACACTGACATCACAGACCAGACAGCTGCACTTTGAATAGAGTCTGTCGATAGAATAGGTCATGTCTCTCGCTCAGGAAGTGACAGATGTCAATAACTTTATCGGTCATCAGCTTCGTTTTAGCAAACAATTTAAAGAGTTGTGTTGTGTGCTTTGTGACTGTGTCGAGGTCTCAGTTGGTGCATTACATCCCTATGAGATCGTCCTTTTGTAATTAACAGGCGCCACACCAACTCTTTCAGTTAACCACAGAGAGAATATGTCCTTGACAAAGGACCGATATTGTAAAGGGAAGGACGAAAAGACCAGGTACTCGCGGAAAGAAGCATGATCAAACTCGCAGTTATAACCCCCCTAACCCCACCCCCAGTATAGGGGTCCCAGTTATAACCCCGATAACCCCACCCCCAGTATAAGGGTTCCAGTTATAACCCCCATAACCCCACTCCCAGTATAAGGGTCCCAGTTATAACCCCCCTAACCCCACCCACAGTATAGGGGTCCCAGTTATAACCCAGATAACCCCACCCCCAGTATAAGGGTCCCAGTTATAACCCCCCTAACCTCACCCCCAGTATAAGGGTCCCAGTTATAACCCCCCTAACCCCACCCCCAGTATAGGGTCCCAGTTATAACTCTCGCTGAACCCTCAGTAGGTACACACGGAGGAACAACTCTGTTTACTCGAAGTGTGGACTGAGAGTGTGAGAGACGAGGGTGATTGTACCTGAGTTAGCGAGGGCCATGGCTTTCAGTGTCACAAACTCTTCCTTGTCCAGTCGAAGCTTGCGGTACTTTTTGATGAGTTGCAGGAGTGTGCAGTACACGTCGAGGAGCCCAGCCATGCGACATTGCTCCCGGTCCATGATTAAATCGTCCGCATACACCAATCCTTCGTCGTAGGGCAGTGAGCGGAACACAAGACCCAGGGTCAGCACCTCCATCCAGGCACTCTGCAGGAGGCCCATCTGATCTCCCAGAGACAGTGTGCAGAAGCC